>NW_010158445.1:9782-13410 GCF_000695765.1 Mesitornis unicolor
GCAACTTGAAAAAGAAATACGGTGTCCATTGAGTTGAGTGCCTCTGAGACCACTTGGCAACCCAGCAGGGCTTGTCATGTTTACTCTTTGCTACTGTAGAACTTCAATTCAGATCACATTTTATGAGAGTAATCCTCTTTTTAGATCAGACCTCACATTTTAGAAGTAGCTTAAATTTCAGAGATACTACACAACATCTTTTAGAGGAAATACAATCTAATTGTCAAATCAAACAAAAAAAAGCCAACTCCAAACAGAAAAATATTACAAGTATTGAAAACACAAGTTGTAAACAAATCTGATATTACATGCCTAAAAATGTACTTTTTTTGGTAATAAAACAAATATCAGATTATAACCCAAAATATCCTTAAAAACAGAAACCAGAACTCTTGGGTTTGGTCTATGGACATATATATATTATTAACAATGAGAAACATAAATATTAAAAAAATAGACTGCTTGTAAATGTAACATACAAGTACAAAACCTATAAATGCAAAATGTTTTAAAATAATTACTTTTTAAAATTTATTTATTTTTTTTTGTCCAGGAGGTAAAATTATGTATTGCATCAGTGAAAAGGAACATAAAACGTTCACTAGCATTTCTGCCTGTTCCTTAGTAAACATATGCTTTAGGAAGGAAAATATTTAAGAATAAACTAAGATAACAGGTACAATATTATGGAAAAGTAGTTTGATTATATTTTCAGAGGCCAGAGAGTTAGAAGTATCATTGTGTTACATTCAAAGCTCATGATCAGATTGGGAGCCATATGCAACCAGTGTGTAGCATCAGTTTACTACAAAAGCAAAAACCCCTCCCCCCAGAACCAAAATCAAGTCTTTCAAGGTTTAGTATCTTAAAATTGTTTGCTGCTTAACCATTGTCATCGCCTAAACACATGGAATCAAACCTCTTTAAAATAATTCATTGCAGTTACCTGATTACTGTGTTTATCATTTGTACAAAAAAAGGACTAGATTTGATTGGCTGACTTTATTGACAAAAGCATACAGTAAATCTCACTTATAACCCTTAGAGCAGGTTATGGGCTACAGTTTGTGATCCAAGGCCAGGTATGGTTAAAAAAGAAAGAAAGAAAAAAAAGAAAGAAAAAAGAAGAAAATAATAAATGCCTCCAAGATTTGAAAAATGAAGGCACACATAGAACTGTTATTTGATGAAAATCTATTCTTTTCTCCAGGCTAGCAATAGCAAAATCACATTTTTAACATGGAGAGGCTGTGGACTCTACCAAGTCGCCTCATTTCACTAGTGTCAGAGCTCTATTCTAAGTCCTCAGAAAGGGTGAAGCCCTGAGGCTATGCTGCTGCAGAAGTTCGATCAGCACCCTTCATTGTTTGTTAGGAGTTTTGGATAGGGACATCATCTTTGAAACTTCTTTGTATCTGTCAGTAAGAAATTACAGTTCTCCACAGCATCTATGATTAACAAGTACCAGCCCTGTTAAGAGGTGTTTTCATAATCTCAATATCAACTTATGTTGCTCTCTCTAAAAATACTCCAGCATGTTGTTAATACTGTGAATAATTACATCTGCAGATAGACTGCATCTTCACGTTTCTAGCAAAAAAGTGTGCATTGTTATATATATGTCAGTCAGTGGCTTTGCTGTGAGCAAATTGCTGCATATTGGAAATCCAAATGATTTAATCACCTTCTCCCGTGCTTCAAAATTATTTTGAAACACCACTGTTGATCCACAAAGATTTATGAAGCCAAGGGTAAATGAAGGCCTCCCATGGAACAACGACTGGTCTTCGATAACACGGTTTTGTAAAGTGTGTGGAGGTGTCCCATGGCGCATTCCTGGGCATTCAAGAAACCTCTGTAATGCAAATGGCCAACATGAGCTGGTGTAGTTCAGGAAAGCAGTGGGGTTCAGCGAGGGCTGTAAATTCAGCCTGAGCAAGCTGGCAGGACTCAGGTGGCTGACACATACTGTCCTGCTGCAAGCAAGCTTCTTCTGCGCTGGCCAGCTATTGTAAAACCCACTCTGTTTTATAGCTGCAGCCTGTGTGAGCCTTGGCTGTAGCAGCGTACACACTGAGATTCAGAGGTAAGCTACGTGCGGGGCTCCCAGAGCACCTCTAGCATTTCTGGTGTTTATTTTCCTTATTGTTTTAAAGGGGAGATGGTTAACTGAAGATTGCTGCATGTGGCTATGATTACATACATGGAAACTATGAAACCAAAATGCCCTAAGATAAACACAGCAGGATTTTGTGAATGGGAAGTGATGCTTGGCTATTCCCTGGATACTGTGAGTCTCACATGCAACTTCTGTTAGCACTAATCCCCATGCATTCAGAGCAGAGACAGATTAGACTCCTGCTGTGGTACTTTCCAGAATGCACTATAATGAAGAGAAACCATACAAACTTCTTATGTTTCCTGTAGCCTAAAAATGTATTCAGTAAAATCAGTGAATGCAAAAAAACCATGTAACTGCAGCCCTTATAGCCCTCCATGAAATAATATACAGTGCCAAAAAGGCAACTACCATATACACCACAAAGCAAGGACATCAGGACTGACTGGACTGATAAAGTTCCTGGAACAGCTGGTAAATTAATCTTAGTTTGGAAGGTTTTTAAAATTCTGTCTTATATTACTAATTGCCTTTCACTCTAGTAAGTATGTATACACTAAGAGACCTTTGCTTCAACAGCTCCTCAGTTGCTTTTCATGAAGTTTAAAAGAAAAACATGTTTAGAGCTGTACATCCCACCTAGACAAAGGTCAAAATGTCAAAAAGCTACACTATGCTGAGAGGTACCATGGAAAAAAAAATTAGCTATAATGAGAGCAGAATCAAAAAACAGGGTTCATTGCCACAGATAAAGTATGATTCTCCATTTCAGAGTCTGAAATTTATCTGATGGCTGCTTATACATACCTACCAGGTTAGCATATTGAGTACCAACAAATTAAATGTCTGTGATTTTTAAACACTGTTTGATCCAATAGCCATTGAAGCTATCATACAGAATGTAAATATAATAGTGTTGCCTAATAAAGCAGATCCATTTCTTAAGGCTAAAATTCCACACTCTTCTCTCTGATGGCTGCTAACTTTTCATCAAAGCAGCAGTTGCTCTATAGCTCCATGTTCCATGTTGCTCCATGTTGTTCCATGTCTTTGTAATCTGGTATTTATTCTGATTTTAATTTGTGTTATCAATACATTTCCACCTGGAGATTTTTATTACTAGAGCCTTACAGAACTTGCATCCTGGTTATTTTAAGCATATATGGGTTGTAGCAGTCATGGAAGCTTCTCAGATTAATAGTGATGCTGTGAACACACTTCTAACAGCACTAGTCTCATGTGCAAGAATCCCACTGGTAAAAACACTATGTATGATAGCATTTCCAAAAATAACATTTCACCAGTGTTGCTTGTGAGCAACAAAACTCTCCTGAGAGACTTGTGTTATATCCATGTTACCAGTGGTGTGACGGACAATCTTATTGTACTGCACATAGTCTAGGCATAACTATTCGAAAAGATGGTATTTTATTTCAGCTTCATAAATGTAAAACAAGTCTAATAAAGTTTATCTTATCAAGTAGCCTTGAATAATAATAATAATAATAA
>NW_010158446.1:0-8877 GCF_000695765.1 Mesitornis unicolor
CTTGTAATTTCATTTGATGATGGCTTCTGACATTTCATCCTCAGCCCTTGAAACCTACTAAGCTTGTGATTACTCATATGCCTTATATCTGTCATCACTTTGTTGAATTTTTTTTATATATTATATTTTCATATTTATTATATATGTTATATTATTTGTAGGAGTTCCCAGAAAGTAAAGGAGGAACACAGTGTGTAGCTGAAAACCCAGCTAGGCTAGGAAAAAGTACAATTGATTTGTCTCCATTTAGGGCTCAGGGCAAACCCGAGATTCAGGATTTTCTCTCTATTGTCCCCCACCCTCCCAGGGGAGGATTAAGGAAAAAGGAAATAGAGAAGAGATCTGTTACACAAGGTTGGAAGTCAAGGCTATAACAAGTGTAATGAAAACAACAGCGGAAAGGAAAAGGGAACTAATAAGGGACAAGGGATATTGAACTGTATACAAAGCCAGTAGTCCCGAGTGGAATTGTATATGCCTTATATTTATTTCTTAGCATTATTTGGTTAGAAGGTAAAGTGAAAAACACTCATGTACTGAACATACTGAACAGCACTAACTATCGCACTATGTCTAGGCTGAAAATTTTAGTAGCAGGGAGGTAATTGGAAGTAATTAAAATATAATTCCCATTAGAGTTTTTCAAGATGACAATAGAAATTTTGTTCATTTGCTTTATGTATTAGCTTTAGGACAAAACAGAGAGAGGAAATCAACTTATAAGTTGCACTATCAAAATACTGTTCTCTTAACTCTGAATTTGGAATATGGGATGGAGAGGCTACAAAGAGTGGAAGTATGGAGTCGCTTGTAACAAATTTCATTGTGAAGAATTGATTTGGCAAATTTGACAGGCTGATAAGAGGTAATCTGTTATTTGAATCTGCTGCAAGAAAGGTGAAGTGAAAGATTCAGAACTTAACTTTGACAAGACATCTGAAATCTGGGTAAAATGAGGCAGTTTTCAGCAGCATTTTATTGCAACGTTGTAGTTATGACTGAGAAGTCTTAATATTAAGATATAAGTAGAGGAAATGGATTGATGGAATTCAGAAACAACCTAAGCAAGTGTAATATAAAGAAACACATTCACCAGGACAACATCTGGCAGTCAGCACAGGGCCCTGCATTAAGGATGAATTTGTGTAGTATTTATGAGAATTGGGAATTAATGAAGGAAAGAAATTTCACCATAAAGAGCTGATTGAGTCCTTAGCAGAAATCCTTCTTTCAGAAGGCTGAGTTTTATGGACAAGTGTATCCACTCTACCTTTGATAGTTGCTGTTAATTAGATGTAACATGGTGGGAATGTGGTGGACTCTGACTAGGTGGAAGGCATTTAGAAAAAATTAAAATGTCTTAGCATAAGCAAGATTTTTTTTTAAAAGAAGACATCAAAGTTTTAATGAACTGTCAGTAGCTTTTTAGTATTTTACAGTTATGTAGCTATATTCTGCTCTATCAACTTTTATCTCATATTAACTCATTTCACTAAGTCTTGGACATTACAGTTACCAGTTGGTCATAGATACTGATAAGAATCTTCTTCAAGTACCTGGAGTTTTTGCTTTATTTTTTTTTCCTTTTCATGCAACCTTCCTATCTCCGAATTCAGCAGAAAACATAAACAAATCAACAGAATGCATGACGAATGGAAGACTTTCAGTGTAGTGAATACAGATTTGAAATATTTGATCAGTTTACAAAGGGAATCTGATGTTAATAGATTTGGGTTAGTGAAGCAGGTAAATACAACAGGAAAGATAGTAAGTCATTATGAACCAAAATAAATATGCATTGAAAATAATGAGAGAAATGTCACTATTAATGAACTTCATGGACTAGGAAACCAAACCAAACCAAACCAAACCAAACCAAACCAAAACTAAACTAAACTTAACTAAACTAAACTAAACTAAACAGTACTATTGACCAATGAAATTATGAGTATATAGTTGCAATGAGATTTGGGTAGAAAGACTGGATGGAACCTCATCTGGAAAGTCCTTCATGCAAAGACAATGTGTCCTTGTATTGTTTTAACATTCCATAATGAGGTTTTCTAAGAGAACAAAGATTACATGGTAAAATTCAGTCGGTTATACCTCAAAGTTTTTGGGCTTTTTCCTTATTACTTTGATATTTTCAATGAAAACAGAGATTTCTCTTACAGAAAAATAAATACTTAGTGGCAAGAACAGTTGTTGGGGGCTTCCCAGAAAGTCCTCTGCAGAGTGAATATTTCATTTTAATTTAATAAAAGTAAAAAAATAATAGAACATTCCAGGTGACCAGTCAAAATAGATTACATCACATTCTGGGAATTCAAGATAATTAATATTTTAAATTGAGTTGTTTACAAATGAGTACTGTGATGTACTTAAAAGAAAATTACTTTCTTTGTGTTCAAAATCCAATAACACATGCTAATTGTATCAATGTTCTGCTAACTAACCTTTATTCTGATACTCCCTAAGAAATGCTAGATGTTCTTATAGATTTGAAGTGACTAAAATTTATGGCAGTCCTGTAGAAACAAGAGGTTTTAAGTGATTTACATTGCATGCTTTTTCTTCTTTTTACTGAGAGATGACAAAGACTGTAAGGAGGTGGAAGGACAATGAGTGAAAAATGAAAAGTTAACGAGATACTTCTACGGGTAAGATTTTTTAAAGAAAACTACTTTCAGAAGAAATTATTCATTGTTTTCTTAATTTCCATAACTCAGAATCTGAAATTTCACAAAGGAAGAGTTTCTGTGAAGCTACAAGTGTCTTCTACATCCACTGGGGTTGTAGAAGTCCAGAAAAAAAACCTTGCTTCTTTGTTTCCTATTCTTTCATATTCCACAAGTACAGCAATCAAGAAGATTACAGAAAGGCAGCTGAACCCAGGGAAGGATCCACGTTGGAGAGTCCATGAAGGACTGTATCTCATAGGTGGGATGCCATGCTGGAGCAGGGGAAGAGAGTGAGGAGGAAGGAGTGGCAGAGACAATGTGTGACAAACTGACCACATTCCCTATCCCCCTGTGGTACTTGGTGGTGAAGTTGAGCCTGGGAAGAAAAGAGAGGTGAGGAGAAAGTTAACTCAAAAGCAGTTCCCTCATTCTCAGAGAAAACACCCTGTTTGCGCAATGCAAGAAATTGGAATATATTTTCTATGGCAATAAATATTTTCTGATTGTAGTTCCTGCTCATGTAGTAAAGATGTGACAGACAGATGTGGTTTATGTACATGTCTTCATCAACTGACATGGGAAAGTTGCCAAAAGATTTGAAGTACGATCTCATGAAAATGTAAGTATTTACTCAAATTCACTGCCCTTATGAGGGAAAATGATCTGCATTAAAATTAAAATAAGGTGAAGAAAACAACTGGGAAATACTATAGGACAAAAAGTTCAGCACTCCTGAGCTGTAGGAAAGATATGTAGAGATACCTGAAAGTCACCAAAGTGTTGACATTAAAGGCCTTTTAAGTTAGAATTCCCCATGGGCATTGCAATCTGCCAACCATTTTTCCAGCTGTTCTGTGTTCCTGTTCAGTTTAGCGTTGACAAGATTCAATAACATGGCATCTGGTTTCTGATGGAGTAGTCCACTGAGTAACTTCCAGGATGAGAGAATTATCACAGGCTCACTGCATTCAGGCACGACAACGCAGTCTGAACCCTTGGGCTCTCTCCCCACAGAGCTTCTTGGCACTGGGGAAATCCTCTGCCCTGGGTCTGGCCTTTCCAGCATGAGCTGCCCTCCTCCAGGAGAGCTGGTGATCATAACCTGGTCAATCTCTTTGAACCCTGATGCAACCAGCAGCCAGAGCTGTCTTCTTGGTCTCTCAGTGCTGAGGGAGCTCCTTCTGTGAAGGCCACAGATGCACAGCACTTGCAGCATTTGTCTTCTTGGGCTTGGGCTGCTCTAGGCTCCTTATGTTTAAAAATGAACTTCAAATTCCTCACTATAATGCTGGAGAGACAGAAATTTCTGATATTCGCTTTGTGTTCTCTGATGCACACCATTGGCATGTGACAAAAGTCAAAACATGACTAGATTTCTTCAAGCTTTTGAGAAGTATCTGAGAAATGGCTAGAGAAACTAGCTCAGGGGAAGGAGAGGGTAGGAATTCACTATTTCTGAGCAAAGAGAAGATTTAGAGGCTGTTTAAACAGGCACCCTGTCATTTTTTCCTATTCTCATTTAATTGTAGTTGTGAGGTCCAATTATTCAGTTTGCCGTTTATGGCTAATGGTGTACTCAGGCTGGTATAAACAGAAGCTTAGCTGCAGGAGAGAAACCTATGATGCTTGCTCCTGGTTTCAGACTAGGAAGGTCAAATTATGCCATTTTTTCTTTTTAGACAAAAAGCAGTTTGAGGCTCAGTTCCAGCAGTACTCTGCATTGAGCTTACATGTATCTTCAGATATTATAGTAAAAACCACTCCAGAGAACACCTCTGGAAAGCCCAAGACAAGATGATATCCTAATTCCTCTATCAGGTAAACTTGCTGCAGTCTGTAGAATTACAGTGGTGCTAAATCAGGCAGCACTTGGATTAAATTGTATTTTGTAAGGAATGAAACATCAGTAAAGCCGGACACCCTGTTGCTGCTTATTAGCAGAACTAAAAGCACCTTCTTTCAACTTACACCCTAGTTATCACTGACTAAAATTGTAAATTTGAAATTTTCTGACTTTTTAATATTGAGGTAACTATTGCTTAGCAACCAGAACTTTTCCTTCAGACAAACAGAAAATAATTAGACAAATATGTAACTCATATCAAGATCAACTCAGCAAGGGTAGAGAAAACATTACCAGAGCAGGCAAATGGAGATGCCTTTGAGAGGAGAGAAATGCAATTAGTTAAAGGAATGTATGGACACAAGTGACGACTGAAAACCAGAGTAAAGAAGTAAATTCACTGAACAAGAGCACATGGGGACATTGACAATGGCATTCATGGGTTAAGGTGTATCTTTGGCAAAAAACTGTAAGGTAAATTACATATACGTGAATCGGTATTGGCGAAAGGAAGAGCTGAATCAAAAAGCAATCATTGGAGCACTTGCTGGGGACCGTCTCCCTGACATAGCCAGATGCAGACTGGAGTCATCAAGCAGCAGAGGGATGCACGCTGGATGAGGATGAGCGCACCAGAATACAGATTAGTCACAACAGCCAGCCAGCAGGGGCAAACATGCGCTGTTGTAATGAAGGCAGAAGAGTCAAAGCTGATGTCCTCAGCACAGAGTGCTACTAGTGAGTTTCAAAGAAAAAAACGCAAGTGAAGAAATTTTAAAAGAGCAATAAAAAATAGGAAACAATAACCAAACAAAATGTTTTTCTTTGGAAGTGGGTGTTTATAGGCAGTCCTTGAAAATGGGCTGAACCAAGGCCAGCATGCAAACAACATAAACTAGCATAAGTAGTCCCTGGATGTTAATGTGCAGCTAATTGTTTTTTTGTCCTTTATGCTGCATTTTATCTCCAAAAAAAAGAGATTTTTTCATTCTAAATTTTGGTCTATTTCCTATAATGAATAAACTTACTACCCAGAAGGCCATTAGACAGTTCCTCAGGGTCAGTCAAGTAAGGAGTGTCTTCAATGTAGCATGTGTCTTCATGTCAGTGTAGCTCTTCAGGGAACATCAAGCACTCTGGGCAATAAATTTTGCCTCTGTGAATATGCACTGGGAGAGTGCTGTGACCAGCCATGGAGTTCTGATTATCCTTACAGAGTGGTGTTTGGATGAAGAGAAGCTGTGCTCTGAAGAAGAGCTGAATTAGAATCTGAATTAGAAAGGTTCACAGGGGAGAGTGAACTGATGAATTTTGGAAGAGGATTGCTCTCTTTATGGCTTTTGTACCCACCTGGTAAAAACTTAGCTTTTGTCAGTGATGCCTGTAATGCAGAGCTGCTAATAGATTTGCAGAGGTATCTTTAGCTACGACTTGTGCCACATTATTAATACCACTGTAGAGGCAGAAAAATAACTTTTCTGCAGAAAGCATTAATGGTATTTATGAGCAGATCAAGCCTTTATGTACTGCAGACCCTGCAAGAAAGACTACATCTGCCTGAGAAAGAAGGCATCTTTTTCCTTCTTGTGTTTACGAAAACAAGCTAGTGAAGAACTTGGAACTTCTTTCTTGCTAATTTACTCAGACTGACATAACTGTTTCTTCTAGTAAAGTTCAAGGAGATTAATAGTCATGGCTACAGCAGCAGTTTGGAGGCCTGCAGACATAGTCACTGATAGAAGGACACCCCTTTTCCAGGTGGAACAGAAAGAAAATGAGACACTTTGTGCATTGTCCTAGTGGAAAAGCAGATTTCCACCATTTATGGTCTTAAGTGGTGACATCATGACACATCACTGTTGCATGAGCTTGAAGTGCAGCGCCTCTGTTAGACTGCTGGGCAGCTTTGCTTCAGCGGCAGTATTTCATTAACCTTCCTGATGTTATTCTTTCTGATCTCTCATTACAGCGATCACTGTGCAGATTGCTAACATTCTGCCTTTCCAAGTAGAAAACATTATGTAGACTCCCTGGACTTGGTAATGGGAACAGCATGCTAATGTTAATTATAGCAAAGGCATTTGTGAAGCATTTAATGACAACCTTCTCTCTATGTGCTGGCTTCCCAGTCAATATTGAATTACAGAATCACAGAATCACAGAAAAAATAACATCACACAAAAAACATGGCATGTGTAAGTTCCTTCCTTAGAACAGATTACATTAATTTCTGTATCTGTCAGCTTGATTAAAAGGAAAATATTTGTCTGCAGAGAGATGTTGAAAGATTTTATTTGAGAAGCTGACCTCAATAATTGCTGCGAAATAAAGTGTCTGTGGAACAGTAACCCATAGCTCTCAGCAGTGAGGACAAGATTCAGGCCACACTAGTTGAACAGGGGTTACAGAGAAACTATACATATCCACTTATTTAAAAAAAAGGTCTTTCTTTTTTGTTTGTTTCTTGAAAAAAGTGGTCTAAATGGATAAGTGAATTAGAGATCATTGCAATGATTTAGAAGTGTAACAAATCAAACTACCTTTAAGCTTTGAAATGAAACATTACCAGGGTGATGTTTTGTTAGCAATTCACTCCCCAACAAGAGACATCAAAAATACATCCTTGATACTACTTGGCATTTCCCAAAAGGGAACCCTCTGCTTCTAATGATGCTTAACTTGCCATCACTTTGCCAGTCATCCATCATGTGCAGCAGCATCCTTCATGTTAAACAGTATGTCCTGCCTATTTTCAGTCCCTTGCATCTTGATTTCTGTTCATCTCACAGATTCTATAATTGAGTTCCTGCTCACATATTTTCCCATACCACGCAAGTATTGGCCTAAGTACTAATAAAACCTTTAAAAAACACTCGTCTTTGCTCCTTTGATGATCCCAGTGTCTGCTTATTTAAAATACTTATTTAAAATACCACAGAACAAGGAAACTTCATGGTATTGCATCATGGTATTACAAAACATCATGATATTACAAAAATAATAGAATCATAGAATCATTAAGGTTGAAAAAGACCTCTAAGATCATCAAGTCCTTATACTGTTGTTTCCTACCCTGTTTTAGTATGGTTTTGGTTTGGTTTTTTTTGTTGTTGTACTGTATTATGGCAAGCTAATATTGGTATAATATATGTAGAGATATAGGTATAGGCTTAGGTATAGATATAGATACAGGTATATGTGCAGGTGTAGGTGTATATAGAGGAATGGATTAGTGCCCTTACAATTTATCGAGTGCCATAGGGCTCAGATTTCACTCTACATTCCTTTAGTAGATTGCTTTGCATAAATAACATGGACTGCTCTGAAATAGTTTAAGCAGTACTGAAAACAATGAGAAATCAGCAAATGAGAAAGGAGCGGTCAGCAGATCCTGACACATTTTCTTCCCAATCCACTACTACAGTAGTGGCAGTTTAAAGTATTCCTTGTTTATTGTCACAATCTACAATATAATAAGATCATGTGAAAAGAGGGAGATTAAAGTCTGGGAGGGTCAGGGAAAAGAGGAAGGTCTTTATCTCTTTACCTTGTATGCTGTTTCATTTACATCAAATATCAAGACTTCCTCTGCACAATCTAACGTTGAACTTGGTTATTTATGAAAACGAAAGCAGAGATTCTACTGAGACTCATCTGACATCTGAAAACCAGGGTTTGAGAAAAACACCAATATATTGTGACACTAGTAATCAATGATCAGCCTTACTATTGCTCATTCAGTGGCATAAAATGTCCAAGGGTGATAGACCATAGCAAAATGTAAATCTGCAATTTCACTCAACCACACAGAACAGGGAAACTTCACGCCTGTTTTAATAAGTAAGATACTTCAGTTAACTTCTGCTTATCTTGAGCATTTCAAGACCACTAGCCCAAATACACTCTTTTCTGGCACAAAGCTAGTTCTGTTCAGCCTGGTGCTCATGCATTGCCCCACAGCTGTAGGCTGCAATGAAATCACCTTTACTACAATCACCTGTCAGTTTTCTCTCATGTAAGAAACAGTATAAACCAAAGACTGCTCAGGGAATCACATACATGCATGCACACACACACACATATACATACATATGCACACCTGTATACCCTATATACTGTTCAGCTGTATGGTAGGGTATTTTCTGTCTTCATTTGCTTTTAATTCTGCTTTTAACTCTATGAGCTTTCTTCACTAATGATATATCTTAGCTAACTAATAATGCATTTTTGCTAACTAACAGTGCCTCTGTTTCCATTAGCAGTTGTGGAAAGCTTGAAGTTTGTTTCTGTTTGCTGGCCTCCTGCTGCCCAGGGATGCTTTCTCCAGTGTCTGCATTTACTGGCATATTCCTG
>NW_010158446.1:8908-12565 GCF_000695765.1 Mesitornis unicolor
TGGGACTGCTGACATGATAGTATCTGATTACTTTTATCATGAAGAAACTGTGAAATCTATTCTAGGGCCTTCATTTGGTCCTGTGATTTCTTTCTACCATTATATTGCCCCCCGCCTTCCCCCTCAGAATTTATAAGTTTCTCATGAGTTTGTGTTGCACTGTGGAGATTCCTCACTAAATTATTCAGATTCTGGCTCCTTAGCTCACTCTCCTTCTCTGTCCTGCACGGTGGCATGACCATCTCCCAGTCACAGTGCTTGGGCTTACAGCAGAGCTCTAAATATAGAAATAAATACACTCCACAATGTATGCATTTTTATTCAATGTTATTGTTTTATGTAACTTAGTCATATCCTCTCTGGTTCTCCAGACCTCCCTTAATGGTTCTGTTTTCATCCCTTTCCCTTGATAAAGTCACATTACCATCCTAGCCAATATTCCTTCACAAGTTATTACTTAATAACTCATCTACTTTTCCTTTTCTTAGGTCTGGAAAGGATATTAAATTGCTAATTGCCTTCTATTGTAGTATTGAAAAATATTTTCTCACAAATATCAGTCTTTTCTTGGGAAGAAAGGAAGTTAATAACTAAATTATAATCTCACTTTATTTTTTTATATCAAGTCAGAACGATACCTATTTAATGCTTTCAGGCATCCCATTTGCTCTGAGAACACTTCATCATGTTACTTTATTGAACTGCCTTGAATGGTTACCAAGACTGTGGCCCCCAAGTCATTCAGGGTTTATGTTCCAGCTGCTTGCACAAATGACAAGGAATGCCCTCTAACAATGCTTGGGTGAAAAGTTAACTTCAACAGTTCAACTAGGAGAGCTTGGTTGCCTTTTTTTGTTTCCTATCTTCCTCCTCTTCTTCCACTTTGAAAAATTTACAGGGTTTTGGTTTTTTTTCTTTCCTTTCCCATTGGCTAGGGTGTAACACTGTGTAAGGCTGAGTGGTAAACAAGTACTTCACAGCAAACTTGTTCCTCGTATTGCTTACACTTCATTGCATCTCTCAAAATACTTTGCACAAGATGGTGGGGTCTGTACCCTGCTTGATACAAGGAATTAAAAAATTGAGTATGCAGCTGGTTGATTGTTATGGTTTAAGGGTTAACAGCTTGAAAGGGAAGAACAGGTGGTGTCTGTAGGACCCTGGAGGGTCAGAGATCAGTACTGTTCCCTCCCCTTTCCGGCCACAGTCTATAAAAAACTAAGGAGGCCCGAGGTTTTCGCGGGTTTTTTTTCCTGGTTTCCTGGGCTGCTTCCTGTCACATCTCGGGACCGTTGGGGCTACCTCCACGTGCTTGGCAGCATCCACCACCATCTGCTCCTGGCACCACTACGGTCCCTGGTGACGAGTCACAGCGGCCAGGAGGCACTGCTCGGACACTTCCACTCGGGACTGCAGGGATCCGGTTTTGTATATAGTTAAATATCCTTTATCCCTTATTAATTCTCTTTTCCTTTCCCCTGTTGTTTTTCATTAAACTTGCTAGTCTTAACTTCCAAACTTGTGTGATGCATCTTTTTTTCTCTATTCCCTTTTTTTAAAATCCTCCTCTGGGAGGGTAAGGGACAACAGAGGAAAAATCCTGCTGCCTGGGCTTGCCCTGACTCTTAAACGGAGACATTTGTTCCACCATTAACAGAAAGAGCTCCTATATAATGATTGATCTCCGATACAAATCAGGTCTTCAGGGCTAACACCAGTGAAATGCAAACACCTATTGAAATGCAAATACGCAGCCACCCAAAGGTTGAGCAACCCTTACACAAATGTTAGGAATCTGTGTATTATTTTGTGATCGCATGCACAACATGTGCATTTTCCTAACCTTTCCTAAATGGCAGACCCTTTTCACTTCGGTTTTGATTTGAATCTGTTGAATATGCTTTGTCTAGCAAACAAAGTGGAATTTAAATGTAGTTGCAGGCACTGTAAAATGCCAGCCAGTGTAGCAGGGTTCTATTTTTTGTAACTGGGGGCCTTTCTCACAGGATCTCTATTAAGCATGTTCTTGTCTTACTTGATTCTTCATGTGGCTACTTCATAGTGCCTTGGGCCTCAAAGCTTAGGAGTCTGGGTCACCCCACCTTGTGGGTGATTGTGTTTTATACATGTTATATTGAAATGATTGACAGAATGCTTACTAGAGTATAGTTGATAACTCGTATGAAGTACTGAAAAGGAGCACTGTGTCAATTCAATATAAAGTCACTTCTTTCAGGGTTTCTGTGAAATCTCATGACACTCAGGCACCCAGGCTCTGGTTATGACTTTTTCAACTTCTCTTAAAAACTAAAAGAACCCTCTTACACTATCTCACCTGCTATGAAACAGGAGGTTCTAAAAGCTCTGATATATCATATTCAAGACTACCTTACCACTACATCAGTGCTACTCACTTTTAGTTTCTAAGGTGTTCACATTCACACTCAATGAATAAATACTTAGGTTATTGTTGGAGTAACACAGCACCTTGAGTTCCATATTTAGATCTGTGGGTTAGAGTACTTGTCATGAATCCTTCAGACATACTGTACACTGCAGCTCACAAAAGTTAAAACCTCCCAAATTACCTCATTCAACTTCATCACAAAGCTGTAATGAAGGAAACATGATGCCCTGCAACACCCAAATAATTTTTCAATAAAATTGATTACTGACTTCAGTGGAGCTCAGCATTTCTTCTTGAAGTAGTTCCAGTGATTATGTCATAATCTTTCTCTTTTTCATAGATGTTAAAGAAATCACTGCACTTTGATTAGCACACAAACAACTGAAAAAAATTAAAAAGTAAAGATGGGCTTCTGACAGGGCTTCATATTTATTCCTGCTCGATGGAGTAAAACCTGGTGAAAAGCTGGAGCGCTACTGGAAGGTGGCAGACAAGTGAATTTAAGTTCATGCAGAAAACATACTATGTTTAATCTACCTGAGCATCTTATACGAGCTAGAGTGTAACTCCTTACAGAGCTGGTGTCTAGCAAAGTTTGAATACTGATCTTTCAGATGATTTATATTATGTTTTCATTGGTGACTGTCACAACATAGTGAAGGTATCAGGAAATTTCTAAAGGACATCAAATTGGAAGACGTCATTGGTGCATAGGGATATGTCTATGCTCTACAGGTAGAAGTGAATTGGTAACTGTGGTAAACAGAGTAAGAACAGGATGAAACAATGGAGTGTAAAATATGAAGCTGAGGTCCAATGTGAAGAGATGATGTTCAGAGAATTTAGATGTGAAAAAAAAATGAGGAAAGGGGCACTGTGAGACATAGTACCCAAGGTCAGTCCTAGTTCAACAGTTACAGAGAGTCTCAGTGAGGCTTTACACAGAATTGGGAAAGATGAACTTTAAAATATATCTGTAAACAGTGGAAACAGTGCTGTAAAAGATTTAAGCTCCTAAACTCAGGTGCAGTACGTACGTAGTACGTATTTTTATAGTACGTAACCTATAAAAATTGAGTTGTTTTTTTTTAGTTGAAAGGTAACTTGCTCAAGGTTAATAAGCCTGTCTCCAGCAATGGAAAGTAATTTTGTAACACACTGATTTTGTTCCTTTACTGCAGAAAAGCAAAAGTAACATCTGACAAAGTATTTGTAACAGAGACCTTTCACAGAATCACAGAATCACAGAA
>NW_010158447.1:0-290 GCF_000695765.1 Mesitornis unicolor
GGGAAACGTGAGCTCCTGACAGTGGTCAGTGGTGATTCCCCGTGCGCGGGGACAAGAGTGATGGTTAATCCCTTCAGGTAGAGAAGCAGGCCCCAGAGAGCGCGAGGGACAAGGATGGGCAAACAGGGCATGATGCGTCAGAAGGGTGTGGCATGGCAGTTTGCGTGACAGTTCGCGCAGGAAGGGCGCTGAGGCCTGGCCAGATCAGCCGGTCCACAATGGTTACCACCAGGCAGAGAGCCACGGCCTCCCTCAGCCATGCACCCACCAAGGCAGACGCAGCTTGCCCG
>NW_010158447.1:334-536 GCF_000695765.1 Mesitornis unicolor
CCTTGCTCTTACGCCGATGGCTGATGGTAGCAGTGAGCAGGCCTGTGGGAGGTGTGCCTGAGTAGAGGAGCTCATATGCATAGTGGTGGAGCTCAGGGAGGAGGTAAGTAGGCTGAGAATGATCAAGGAGTGTGAGAATTAGATAGACCATTGGAGCCGTATTCTCCCTTTCCTGAGGCAGGCCCAATGGTTAGACCAAGCT
>NW_010158448.1:0-1200 GCF_000695765.1 Mesitornis unicolor
GGCACCTTCCCTGAGAGGGGGTGACAAGCCCCGGGGCATGCCAAATGGAGCTGTACCCCATTAACAGTACTGCCAGGGACTGGGGCAGCTCCTGGCTCCGCCAGTGGATTTGGCACCCAGGTTGTGAAAAACTGGAGTTTGGAGGGAACAGGCAGCCCATGCACCCAGGGCCAGCCTTGCAACATCCATGGGGACAGGAAAGCCCACCCAGGGGTGCCACCCAAGAGTGGGGACCCTGTCCCCAGCGCCCAGCTGGGCACCTCATGCTCCATTGCCAGGGCTGCTCTGGAGTTGCATGGCTGTACCACTCCTCCTGAACCAGCCCTGGGCTGGGGGAGGGACCATGACACCCAGGCTGTGGGGCAGCCACAGTGGCAGGGGTGGGACTCAGGGGAGCAGCTCACAGCATCCCCAGTCCGCAGGGGACTGTCCCCTGGAGTCGTGGTGAGTGTTTGCCTCCCTGCCCCAGCACCGCCATGCGTGCAGCCTGTGGCTAACCACATCCCCTGGCCTTCCCGAAACCCGAAGCCGAGCCCCGTGACCCTGCCATGACTCCTTCTCCCTTCCTCTCCCCTTCCCTCAACCCTGCTCCTTCCGCAGGCCCAGATGCCATGGCGCAAGAGGCTGGCCTGACACTTCAGGCTGGTAAAACAAGCTCTCTGGGCACATCAGCCCCATGCACACCTCAGCTCAGTGCCAGCACTGCCGCTGTCTGTGCCAGTGCTGCTGCCTGTGTGCCAGTGCTGCTGCCTGTGCCAGTGCTGGCTTGGGCATCAGCAGCTGGGAGGGTTTTCCCTGGAGAGGATGCCTCTGGGATGGGGATGGGGCTGCCGGATGCTTCCCTGCAGGATGGAGCAGGAGCGAGGTTTGCAGACAGCTTCCCAACAGCCCATGGCACAGGCTCTGTGCCTGAGCAGCTGCCCCGGGATGCGGGCACTCGCGTCCCCTCATGCCATTGCATACCCTGCTAGAAAAACGGCCTTGGGGACATAATTGGGTTGGCTGGCACCCACAGGTCTGGCACCCAGCACCCAGCATTCACCCCCCCCATCTCCTCTCCCCACTCCTTCCACAGCCCCATGCTCACACAGCCCTGGCCATGCTCCTGCCCCTTGCCTGGGGTGAACATCACTGCCTTCAGGCCCAAGGCTGCCACAGGCAGAGCCCAGCCAAGCCCACACGCTGGCTCTGCCTGCCCCG
>NW_010158448.1:1231-2999 GCF_000695765.1 Mesitornis unicolor
GGGCAAGGGCCCTGCTCTCCCTCCAGGTTGTGGCACAGGCTCCAGCGCTGGGGTGCCCTAGCTGGGACCTGCAAAGGCTTGAGACCCTTCTGAATATACCAGAGGAGCAAACGTGCCAGCAGAGTGGGATGCCTTGGGGCTGAGTGTGGTGATGATCCCGGCAGTGCCATGTGCCATCAGTTGAGGGTGACACCGCTGCAAGATGGGGCACTGAACTGCTCCACGTAGCTCTCGGACTGCCCCTTCCTCCCACCGAGGGCACGGTGAATGCCCAGGAGTGTGGCAGAGCCAACCCTGCCCCTCCATGGCCCAGCACTCGGCATGGGCCGCGGTTCTGCCAGGCAGGGTCTCAGCCTCCCCAGGGCGCAGCACCCAGCTCCATGCTGTCCCCAGCCCTCGGCCATGCCCACAGCATGCTGTGCCCTGCCATCAGCACTGTGGGTATTTATAGGCATTTCTGGTGCCCAGCTTTGCAGATTCAATTCCTCTTGTGCCTCTTGCTGTGTTACAGGGCTGGAAGGTGGTTGGCAGCCCCTGGGAGCCCTCTCCTCCCTTTCTCCTGCCCCTTCCCTACCCCACAGCTCTTGTCCATGCTGCTCTCCACCCTCCCATCACCCCAACCTGTTTCTGGGCAACGCAACATGGCCAGGGCACGTTGTTACTCAAGGGAGAAGAGCCAGTGAGATCAGCACACTACACTTTTGGCATCCTGTTCAAACCGGGCGCTGCTTTCCAATGGGATCAGGGCTACAGAGACCGTTCCTAAACCAAAGACCCTCCAGCATTGGCCCCAGGCTCTGGGAGAGCCCTGCAGTGCAGCAGGGTGATGCTGCCCCATGGGAAAGCCAGCCCAGCCCCCAGCACCCTGATCCCCGTGAGGGTCCTACCTGGAGCGTGGTGCCAGCAGGGCACGGGGCTGGGCTGCTCCCTCGCCTCTGCCATCAGGACTTCTCCATCCACCCCACACCGCACTCCAGCACCCGCCGCAGACACGAGGTGCTTCCTCATTTGGGGATTGGTTTGCATGCGCTGACTGACAGGCGCTGAGCTCTGCCACAGCCACCAGACACGGTGACAGCCCTGTGACCCTGCGGGAACCGACTGTCATGGTGCCTGCTTGCACCATGCTGCCCTGCACGAGGCTGCTGGGGGCATCCCTGCTCCCAAGCCATAAAAAGCCATGGCTAGAAAAGTGGCCTTGGGGACATAATTGAGTTGGCTAGCACCCACAGCTCTGGAACCTGGCACTCAGAACCCAGCATTCATCTCCCAAATCTCCTCTCCCCACTCCTCCCCACAGCCCCATGGCCACACACCCCCAGCACTGCTCATAGCATGGTGTGCGCACACCTCTCTGCTCTGCACCTCTGCCCTGCACCCCCTCGCCATCCTGTGCACTTCGGCATCCTGCCAGCGTGCACATCGCTCACACACAGCGCTGGGCTCTCATGGGACTGTAACCTCTCATCATGGGGGAGAGCTGCTCTGCGCAGCATCCCAGGAAATGGCACTTCCAGGACAAAACTGGGATGCTGTCCCTGAGCCCAACTGGGCTTGAGACCCTTCCCAGCCCCAGCAGTCTCTGTATGTGGAGCTGCTGGGCATGGGCAGAACAGGAAGGGATGCTTTCCTGCCATGTAGTGGCTTGCAGTAGGACCTGTCCCATTCCCATGCAGCGTTCTGCAGCAAAATGCAGGCCTTTTCCCCAGGGGAAAAAAAGACAACTTGGTTGCACACAGAAATCACAGAATCACAGAATGTTAGGGAT
>NW_010158449.1:0-235 GCF_000695765.1 Mesitornis unicolor
GGTCGAGGCAATATTCGGCAGAGCTTGCTCTCGGAGGGCGGGATATAGGGAACGAGCGACACGCATTGGCCGGTAGCACTGAGCGAACGCTGTGCTGACGCTTTGCGCCTTCTTATTGGCTGAAGCTCCTGTCTGTCTAGAGCGGAGTGGTTTTGAAAATCCGGAGCGGGCTTACAGCGGAGCTGGGGCCACCTGGCCGGTGGTACGGGGCGCCCTGCCGGGGTGCACACCCCAA
>NW_010158449.1:317-620 GCF_000695765.1 Mesitornis unicolor
CTGCAGAGAAGCCATGACAGCCCCTGCACTGCCTGGCACCAGGCGTCGCAGCACGAGGCATCATGGCGCCGGCTTGCCCTTGCCTCATCCACACGTGTGTCCAGCAGCTGCACACTAAGGCCACAGGGCCCTGTTTCCAGGACAAAATGTCCCTCCCACAGAACAGGATAGCACCACAAATGGGCTGTTTGGTGCCTGGTTCCACTATGGAGGACTTTTCTCATCAACCTCAGCGTGCTGCCCCTCAGGGGAGCAGCCCTGAGGTGATGAGGGGGGGGGCAGAGCCTCAGGGCAGTGGGAGAC
>NW_010158449.1:734-1080 GCF_000695765.1 Mesitornis unicolor
AGCGCTGCCACGGGAAGCTCTCAGGTTGAGTCAGAGCCGCTCTCAGCACAATGGTACCCCACTCGCAGCTTTTGGGTGCTGCCAGCAAGCCAATATTTAGTCAGGAGGGGCCTTTTGAGGACAAGGGGTTTCTCATGTTGGATGTCCTGCTCTGACCTGGCAGCGGGGTCGGGCGGGAGCAGGGTGAGAGCCTCCCCACAGGCTCGAGGGAAGGACGGGGCTGTGGAAACCGGGATTTCTGGTTGCTGCTGGCTACACCTCTCCCTTGGTGTGTTCGAGACAAGGGCAGTTGCTGTCTATTCCCAGAGATGGCACTCGACAACGGCTGGGGGGTTGGGGCAGGGGT
>NW_010158449.1:1099-18934 GCF_000695765.1 Mesitornis unicolor
CTCTGCCACGGCCGAGGCTGGGGCTGGCGGACAGCGAGTCTAAATGTGTCCGAAAGAGGAAAGAAAAAAAAAAGCCACCCAAGCCCAGCCCTAAAACAAAGCATTTCTGCTATAACTTGGCTTTAATGTGTGCCTTCTCCTCAAACCAGGGATGTTCCTTTGAGCTTGGGTTTCCCATGTTTCACCAACAGTTAAAAAAAGAAAAAGAGATGGGGTATATTTGGGGAAGAAAATGAGGAAACCTCAAGGGATGGTCACACCAGGATCCCACAGAAGACGGAGAGAGAGGGAGGGGAATTAAAAAAAACCCAAACAACCGAGCCTGGAGTGGAAGCAAAACTGCCTTCAACTACTCCGCATCGGAAATCCAAGTGTAGCCCTTGCTGCCGTCTCCCCATGCAGCGGGATAACCCGGCTGCTGAGTGCCCCTGTGAGTAAGGCTGAGAGAAACAGGCTTAGCTCAACGTTTTATGCCTCAGCGGTCCAAAAAGAAACAGCAACAATAAAAACTGTTGCCTGTAAAAGGCAGCTGCTGCTTTACCTCTTCTCCACCCCTCCCGCTGGCCAGGGCTGGGGAGCGGCTCTGCAGGGAGCAGCGAGAGGAGGAGTAGGAGGGTGGAAGTGGACTTTCCAGAAGTGCCCGAGCATCAGGGACAGAAGTTTCCAGGGCTGAGCTCTCCCCGGGACCTTGCTCCATCTGTGGCAAGCGTTCGCTTTGGCAAAGGGGTCGGGGTGCCGGAGTTTTCCCTCCTCGCCAGCCGTTTCCCTAGCTCAGCAAGTAGCAGCCTCTTTAATCCCCGGCGAAGATCCTGCTGCTCGGGCGATTATTTCATCGCGGCAAGCTGCTCCTCGGAGGAAATTCTCATTACGCTCTTCAGAGAGGCAGGGGAGGGGCGACTGTCACTCAGCTGCTCTGGAAAAAACAGAGGGATGAGCCTGCAGCATCCCCGGGCTCCGGCGCACGAGACGTGGTAGTGTTTCTAGGTCAGGCTGGTGATGCGGGACGTGAAGCCAGCAGAGATGACATCCTGACTGTGTCACCTTCTGTCCTTGGATGGGCAAGGGTAGCACGCGGGGCCCTGTGGCTTCATGGACGTTTTGCGGGGCCAGGAGGAGCGCTGCCGGGGGGCTGGAGGGCGATGTGGAGGTGGGAAGGAGCTCTGTGCGCACTCACGGGGGGAGTGGAGGTGTGTGGAGCACTGGGGCCAGCTCATGGGCCCAAAAAGAGTTTTTGTGAGACTGTGGAGCCAAGGCTGAGACCTCGCTGCAGGAGGCAGAGCACCAACCACCCCTGCCCATGGCAGGGCCGAGGATGCCGCCCTCCTCCTCACGTCTGGGACTGCTGCTCCTCCGTCCGTCCCTGCCAACCACGTAAACAGGAGGGACCAGGTCCCTGTGGTGCACTTTAATTAAGGGATGGAGACATTGATCTCGCCTTTCCCCAGAGGATTGCAAAAGGCCCAGGCGGGCCCCGCGCTTCAGCTCACGGCCATCCCTGCTCCGACACGCGCTCTGCCCCCTGCGTTACAAAACGGCTCTGACTCACTGGCCGTTCCCAGCCCGCTGCTCACCGGGCCCGGAGACATTTGCAGGAATCCCTCCGAGGGATGCAGGGAGCCTGGCTGCTCTGCACCCCGTGGGATGTGGCCGGCACGATGTGACTTTGTCCCACCGAAATCCTCCTCAGGCCTCTGCATGGAGCCCAGGGATGAGGACAGCTTTCTAGGGAGGTTAGCCCCTGTGAATGGAGGATATGGAGAAGGGAGAGTGACCTCTCCATGTCCTCTGACCCCAGCAGGCAATGACACCATGGTCCCTTGATGTCCAGGATCCTCGCTGGCTTCAACACTGGCTCCGGGAAGCCACTGCCCCATCTGGCTGAGAGGTGGTGGCAAGGGAGCACCTTTTCTGCCTCCCTTGGTTGGGTGCTGGCAGAAGCCAGGGCTTGGCTGATGGCAGCAATACATGGACAGGGGGAAGCCTCTGTTTTGGGACGCTGACTTTTCCAGGGAGCCCAAAACAGCAGGAGGGGATCCAGCATCACCTCCCTGGCTGCCAATGGCTGGCACCGATGATGCCATGGCCCAGGAGCCAGCACTCAGATCCCTGTCCTTCCCTGCCTGCGTGCCAGGACAGCCCTGGCTTGCCCCTGGCAGCCTGACAGGGCCCGTGGCTGGGTTTAAAGGCAGCAAAGCTGATTATTGCCTTTCTCTCAAGCAAAGGGTGAGGAGGGCATCAGGGCAACCTGCCCCAGAGGCAGGGGGAAGAGAGCTGTGCCCTAGAGTTTGGGCTTGGTGAAGTTGGAAAGCAGTTGTTTCTCTCTTTTAATGAGTTTTCTGGTGTTTTTTCCCCTGGTTTAGAGGGCAGTTGTGACTACGAGCCCAATGAACAACACTGTGGATCAGACTCAGGACCAGGGCCCATCACACAAAGATTACACACCCACACCTGCCCCAGGCCCGGGCCTTGGGCCAGAGACGTGGTTTTGCTCCTCAGGGCTCCCGTCCCACTGCTCCGAGTGATGTGTGGAAGAGATTTAAAAGGAGAGCAAGAGAAAGAGGTGGGAGGGAGGAGGTGAGGCCAGATTCTCTTCCCTCCCTGCTCCTCTCCCAGTGCTTTGCACGCACGAGGTCTTCACCATGTCCTTGGGAGGAGGGAGTACACCCCCTGCACGTGCCCAAGGCTGGATGTCCCTTCCTCCCACTATGCCCAGCAGGACAACCCCCAGAAACACCTCATGGGGGTCCCCACCGACCAGGGCCACCCTCCTGCCCCAAGCCAGCCCTGGGACACAGCAGGGATGACTGCATGGAGAGCCATTGCTCCTTCGTCTCGTCTCGTCTCTCCTCGCCGCGCCGGCACACCTGGGAGAAGACGAACACACAACGCGCACGCACACACTCTCAAAACCAACCCCAAATCTGGATCGGTATCAGAGAGAATTAATTACTCGCTCATGCATATTCAGATGAGAAACTCAGCTGAACCTGGCGGCAGTTCGGCGCCTAGGGCAGCCCTGGAAAGGAGAATTCCTCTGGAGAGATATAAATCACCACTCCCCTCTATTGCTTCCCGCGTAGAGCACTACCTCCTGGGGAAGACTGAACCTTGATTTCCTTTTATTTTTTTTCCCTCCTTCTTCTTCGTTTTCAATCTGCGCGGGGCCCCTGTAATTACAATGGGCTGCTTTAGGGCTTGAGTTATTTATTGGGTAACAGCGACACACCTACCCGGCTCCAGCCGCCTGCCTGCCCGCGTGTCGCAGCTTGTCTTGCCTATCCAGCAGCGCCCGTCGTGCCGTGCTGTGCCGTGCTGTGCCGTGCCATACTGCTTTAGCTCAAGATGATGCTGGCAGTGGCCCCAGACTGGGACCACCAGCCTCAAGTGATCCCCTAAAGACACTGTGAGCAGGGACGAGAGCCACTGTCTTCACAGAATCACAGAATCACAGAACGTTAGGGATTGGAAGGGACCTCAAAAGCTCATCCAGTCCAATCCCCCTGCCGGAGCAGGAACACCTAGATGAGGTTACACAGGAAGGCGTCCAGGCGTCTTGTTTTATTGCAAGACACTGTCTTGCACACGTGTTTGTGTGCTGCTACGGTGGATGCCACCAAAACTCACACGGGTTGTGAAATCTTTTTGACCCCATTTTACAGGTGGGAAAAGCGAGGCACAGAGCTGCGCTTGTCCAGGGTCATCCTGGGAGATGGGAAGAAGAAGCCACCCCTCCAACCAGTGTGCGTCTGGGTGAGCAAATCACAGAATCATTAAGGCTGGAAGAGACCTCTAAGATCGTCAAGTCCAAAACGCTGGCCAAAGCGCTCAACCCAACTGTTCGGCTGGCGGGACCTGTGCCCCATGACTCTGCATCGCTTCTCGGTCCTGGCATCGCATCCCCCTGCCCGGCCTCGCTCCCCCTTGCACACAGGCGTGTGTGTCCAGAGGAGATGAGCACTCGGGGCTGAAGACCACATGGCTGGAGGGAATTAAATAATTGATGGGCCAGAAGTCTCGAGCAGCTCCCGAATCTCCAGGGGCATCATTCAAGAGGGAAAACAGAGCCCCGGACAAGCCCCTTCTCTCCAATACAATGCCAGTGTGTCTCACTCCTTCCTGGGGCTTCTGGTGGGCTGAAGATGGCCTTTCTCACCCCCTGCACTGCCAGAGCACTGGAAAGAGCATGGAGAACAGCTTTAAAATTTACAGACGAAAACTGGATTAATTCAGCACAGAAATCGGGAGGAATTAAACCCAACAGTCCTGCTCCCTGCTCTGGAGGTCCCTCAGCTCCAAAGCATCCTGCTCCCTGCCCTGAGCATGGGACAGAGGGGACAGTCACTCACTGCTGGGGTAGCCCCTGTGTGACGGCCGTGGCCACGTGGATCCCGGGCATCAGCCTCAGGGGTCTCAGTGGCGGCACTAAGAGGTCTTCCCACCCAAAATGCTGATCCAGAGCCACCACGGGACCTGTCAGGCTGCAGTGTGAAGCATCTCCCTGCTCTACACATATTTGTCAATATTGAATCCGCCAATAAAAGCGGTGTGTGACCAAATTGAATATTTAATTTGATATACGCTCACCAGGAGCTGGTTGGCATTTCACCCAGTGGAAAATGCTTGCCGCCCTCTCTCTCTTTTTCACTGATTTTTCATGAAGAGTTGTTGTTTGGGTTTTTTTTTTCCTCGGGATTTATTTGCATCTTTTTTTTTCTTCCAGGTGATGCTGTTATGATCTGAAAATGACGATTTAATTTACCAGCTCAGGAGTTTAATGAACAAGCTATTTGAGTAACCATTTGGACAAGCGTTTAAAAAAAAATAAAGAGAAGAAGAATCCATTTTAAATCCTCAGAAACAGCCCCCCCCCTTCACCAACTTCAGCAATTTGCAAGAGAGCAGCTTCTTCATTTATTTCTTTTTCCCCAGCATACCAGATGAAACAGTTGAAAGTGTTTGAAGCTGGCAAGAAACGCATTTCTAGCTCCTGATGTCATGAAAATACAAATTGGCAGATTTTTCACGCTGGGTCAACGTGTAGCGATAAGCACCACGCCGTACCTTTAGGAGCAGTATTTGTTGGTAAACAGATGGGAAGCAGCCTGTAATGTCCGCAGTCAATAATATACAGCCGGCGTGCATTGGTGGGGCTGCTATCGGAGCAATAAATCGCGCATCCTCATGGATCATCCTGTGCGCAGGCACTGTTGAGCCTGGTGTGGGCAAGAACGCCCGGCGTGGAGAATCGCAATGAATAATTTAGAGAGCATCTTTGTTTGCTGCTCTTAAAACTGCCCATTGAGTCATTTCTGCTGCTCCCATTTCAAGCGGCCGGAGGAATCCTTCCTATTTTCCACGCCAAATATAGCAGTTTTTCCAGAAATGCTCTAATGTACAAGCCAGGAAGTTTCCCTTCTCCGGGTGAGTCACTGGAAGTTCAGGCTGCAGTTTCACGAATATTGCTTCGAGCCGATCGAAATCTGCACCGCTGCCAAAAGGAGCCATCCAGCCCTGCCTGGTGAGCGCCTGCGCTCCCTCCTTGTGCAACCAGAGTTGGATCGGGGAACGGATTGGGCTGAAAACTAAACCTGCCTTTTTTATTTATTTTTTTAGGGGAGGGGTTGGTTTTCAACCAAGTTATTTGGCCGAATCGTCTCATGGCTGTGCAGACTCAAGAGGAGAGGAAGTTTGTCTGATCCGAGAGGTGTGTGGTAAGGATGCTTCTTACACCAGAGCAGCCAAAGGTGGAGAATGCCATGTCCCTGAGGTCACAGGTGTGTCCCCTGTGTCACACAGCTCAGCTGCAGAATTGAAGAGGCTGTGTTCATACCCCTAAGTCCAGGATGGAAACACAGGGAAGATACCTGTTTTTTTGAGTGCCATCTCTCAGATCCAAGACTGGGATGTGATTGGGGACATCAGGACTGATTGGTACCTCAGGACTGTCCTCCTCAGACATCCTGCTTCAGTGGTGCACCTGTGATACACAGGATTTTGGAGAGGAGGGATGGTTCAACCTCTTCTTTTAGGAGCAGGACCACTCTCTTCCTACCTCTTCTCCTTTCCACCCTCCCATATCCCCCAGCATTTTGTGTCACTACTTCCCACATTGGTTTCCAAAGCAAGGGAGCCTTCCTCCTGGTTTTGCAGCCCATTCCCTTCTAATTGTTGCAAACCCAAGCCTGGGGTTTTGGGGCTGCAATCCCCTCCATGGGGCTCCTGTGTGGGTAAAGAAGGGTTCAAGGCCAGGTTGGATGGGGCTTTGGGCAACCTGGTGTAGTGGAAGGTGTCCTTGCCCATGGTAGGGAGTTGGACTGGATGAGCTTTAAGGTCTTTTCCAACCCAGACCGTTCTGTGATAGATCAGCCTGGTTTGTTATGTGTTTCCAGTGCCCTTGAAAGCTGCAGCTTTTGTGGCTGAAGGATTCCTGTGGCTCCATGGACAGCCTTTAAGGAAGGGTAGCTGAGGCCAGCAAGCGTCTTTCCAGGTGGTGTCAGTTTGCTACAAAGGAACTCACATCTCTGGTGGGATATTTCTGGAGAACAGCGAAGCAGAACAGGTTGAAAACCCCTGCTCTAGAAACCTGCATTATTTTATTTCCTCCTCCCAGCATTTGTTCCATTATTTCTCAGAGACAGCGCTCACCTCTTTGCAGAGAAGCCTCACAGCAGGCAATTCTCTGCCTGCTTTGGGAAGGCATCCCCGCCTGTCTCCAGCCTCTCCCTCCATCCTCTGAGGAAGCCTCATGGCCAGAGTTTGCTCCCGCTGGCCCCAATCCAGGCAGGCACTTATGCAGGTCACTGTTCCGACTTCGAAGCCGGTGGATCGCTCCCAGGCTGCCCCAGGGACTTACAGGTTTTCCTGCTACATCTCCTAGAGAAGCTGGGAAGGGAGGGAGGGGTCTGAGCGAGGGACAGAGCTGGCCCCCGTGCCTGTCTCTGGATGAGCTATGGCACTGGGGTGGCTCTTCCCTGCCCTATGCGATGCTGCTGCCCTCAGGTGCTGGCAAGGCCACTGGGGGGGGACATGGCCCCAGTGCCAGGTGGGACAGCCCTGTCATGGGCTGCTGGCTGCCACTGAGGAAAGTTCCTTCTTCCAAGAGCTTTGCTTCCTATCTCTGCATTTTCCATCTGCCAGGGGGACCGGGACAGGACCCACCCTTGCTATGAAAGCCTCTGGGCAGGGCACGCCACCATCCCTGCCTGCTCTCCTTGTCCCCAGAGTCCCTAGGACGTACAGCAAGGAGCAGCCATGCTCAGACTGCGACTCCTTTGGGTCCCTACGGCTCCTTCCCCTCCATGAGGATGGCTCCCCACGCAGGGAGACAGGTGGGTGTTGGGATGGCCCCTCCCCAGATAGAGGTGACTCAGGGTACAGGGACATGGTTTGATCACCCCGCAATGCTCCCCTCTGCACTGTTCACCTGCATCAGGACCCAGCAGCCCAGCTCAAGCAGGCACCTCAGCTGCGCTGGTGCAACGGTGACCAGCACCTCCTTGTCCCCCTGCCTGGTTGGGGCACACAGATCACTCAGACTGGACCCCTTGGGACAGCCAAAATCCTCAGCTGAGAGCTGCAATGGGTGTCAGCTTCGAAAGGACATGGGGGAGCCAGAGGCAAGCAGGACCGAAGGGCACTGGTGGAGGACAGGAGCACTCGGCTCATGTTTAACTCTGTGCAGCCCTTGCCCTGCCACCTCTCACCTCACCCAAGGGGACAAACTTTCCCGAGGCCACAGCAGCAGAGGCTCAGCACACACAGGTCTCCAAAAACCCATCAGGAGGAGGGCAATGGGGGAAGGCAGAGGCACAGGATGGTTCTGAGCGCTGGGAGGTTCTGCCCATGCAGATGAATTCCAGGGAAGCAAAGCTCTTCCACTGTACCCTTGTGCCAGATGCCCCTCGGTCCAACAGGCTCTGCCTGTGCTGGTGGCAGCGGGGTCCCTGTGCGGCCCCTCCGGCCGTGCTGTGTCCCCCCCAGCAGATCGGCCACAGGCCGGGCAGCGGGCGCCACAGGACGGAGCGGAAATGAAGCAGCCGAGGCCCCACGGATCTGCTGTTTATCGCTCGCACGCCCTCAGTTGGGCTCCGGAAGAGTAAATCACCTCGGCCTTCCCCAGCCACGCCGTTTCCACCCTGGCTGGGACAGCGAGGTCCCCTCCAGCGCTTCCCACACCCCCCCGCATCCCGCAGCCGGGCTGAGATCCGCTCCCTTAACCCAGCCAAGACTCGGCGCCCATTCCCCCAGTGAGCTGCGCGGGCTTTGCCCCGGGATGTGAATTTGGGTGCTGGAATTTATCCGCCGCTGTTTTGGCTGTGGCTGAACTCCACCTCCGGGCAATGACACGGTGTTTCCATAGTAGCTAATGGACTGGAGATGGAAGGGGGAAAACACATACCCCGCGCTAAAAACGGACTCGTGAGTAATGTGGTTGCTCCCGGCGCAGAGTAGGAACAACTTTCTCGCACTTGACGGAGCCCCTCCTTCACCCGGCGCCTGTGAAGTGTCAAGAGGAGAGTGTGTGTGTACAAAGCTGTTTGGGAGCGGGAGGACAAGGGGGTCCATGTGGGTGCTGGGGGGTTCGGAGGTGCACAGTGCTGGGAAAGGGGTGCAAGGACAGCCTGGGCAAGGAGAGGGGGGACGTGGCTTTGTCTCTGCAGGCACTGGGGAGATCTCAGTGTGAGGACACGGAGTCAGCCCTGGCTCTGTTGAGGACCCACTCACAGCTTCCCGACCACCGCCAAGTCCCACGGCTCTCCAGGAGCAGGGAGGACTGGATTTTCCTCCTGCACCACAGCCCTGGGCTCCACCCTGGCCATCCAGGCACAGCAATGCAGAGCGAGCACCCTTTGACATTTCTATTGCACTCAGCTACACCATGGACCAAATCTGCCCTCGTTACTCCATGTGCAAACGGAGGGTGAGTCTTAGGGCCATCCTCACACCCGTCCCTGGCTGGCAGCCCCGGCCAAATCCCTGCACCCCGGCTGCTATTACAGCGTTTTTCTTCCACTTGCACGTTCCCCGGCTTGTTCGGTTGCGTAGCTCCCGCCGTGTCCGGCTCTTTGTGTTGTTTGCTGTTAAGTAAATCACTGGCAGCTCCCCAGAGCGCTGGGTAATGGCAGGATAATTCCCAGCAAGACCCTGGTAATTCACTTGAAGGAAAGCAGAGCAGAGCAAAACAGCACTATTAGCCATTATCCCGGCCTCTCAAAGGCCTCTTCGCCTGCAGAAACACCGTGCGGAGCGGCAGGGATGCCTGCCACGGCTCCCAGACACCAGCAAGCAGCAGAGGAGGCCAGGTTCAGCCTTCTCTGGCCATCCTGGACCAGCAGATGAAATCTGGGCGAGTGCCTTTGCCACAGGTACAAGTGAGTTGGTGTCAGTCCTGAAAAAAGCACCCCTGGCAATGCTGAAGTGCCCATTGGACAGAACAAACTTGTGGAGTGCTCTGGCTTCAGCAATCACTTCTCTGGATCTGGGGGAGGTTTGCCACCTGCACCAGCAAAGAGAACGTCCCTTCCAGGCGGCCTCAGCACCTTTCACACCTCCCTGTGGTTTGGACACCCCCGTCCTGGCTGGTGCACACTGGAGACCAAGAGTTTGGCTGGGGGTTTGCTGGGGGCTGCTTGAGCACTGACCCTGCCCCACTGCAACACTCTACACCCACCGGGTATGCATCCACATGTGGATATCAACTCCTAACAGCTTCACCCTGACTCTCCGAAGAGCTTCTGGCCGTGCTTCTGAGTGGCATGGGTGCGTGGCACGGTGGGGGCATCGCCCGGAGGATGCAGCGGCAGACTCTCCAAATTGCTCGGGGGTATTCAACGCAATGGGGTCCCTGCAGAAGCTGCCTGCTTCCTTCCAGCACTGCAAGGGGGCACTGAGCTCCTCTGCAAACCTGCTCCTGAAGTGGCTGCCGGCATTTCTGAGAGAGGCCTCTGTTTGCTGAAGTGCCGAAATTCCCCCCCAGAGCCTCCCAGCAGCAGGAGGGAGGTAGCCCCCTGCCTGGCTCCCCCCGTCGCCGGCACCCAGGGAGGGCGAGGTGCACTCCCGCTCCACCCAAACCCACACTCACAACCCTTGGCATGCTCACGTATACACACACGGGCACCCACACACACAGGAATGCGTACACAAAGGCGCACGCATGCTTATATGTATAGGGGCAGGTTTTCAGATGCTTCTCCTTGGTTGGCTTTAGAGCAAAGTCCCAGCTTCGTTGGAAGCAATAAAGACTTCCAGGCCAGGCTGGTAATAAAAGTAGTAAACTTTAAGGGGAAAAGGGTTCTCTGTTTCCGCAGAGGCGGTCGCTGTTGCCTGACAAAGGCTTTCCCTCTGTTCACTTCACGCACAGGCACATTTGGTGCTGATTAAGTGTGTGGGACTGCAGCTCCGAACACGTGGGGCAGGTCCGCTCCCAAGCGCCCGCAGATGCACGCACACACCTGCCTCGCACACCCGCTGCCGTCCGGGTTCTCCTTCCCAGCAACCAAATGGGGTCTGGGAGACCCTTCCCAGAGTGACATGGCCATGGTTGCTCTCCCACATGCTCCCCAGTAGGCCCATGCGGCAAGAAATGAATGGCCCAGGAAACAAGAGGAGGTTGCAGGAAGATCTGGAGCAGCCCATACCTCTTGGAGAAGTCAATTCCACCATTTTGGGTGCCTGAGGAGGCCCTAGCCCCCACCCCAGTTGAATGTTGTGGTTTCCTTCAAATGTTTTATGTCAAAGGAACAGGCAACGGCTCTCACCTTGGCTTTCAGGCTCTACCACAACCTCACAGCATGGAGCACCCAAAGACAAGGAGAGCTTGAACTTTCTTCAGTAAAGATGTGCATGCTCACTGCTGTCTCCTCAGGGCAAAAGTCCTCATGTCCACAGGGGACTGTGCTGCTGTGGGGCAGCCAGAAATGGTGGTGGTGAAGGGAGGAGGTGGCAGAGATGTGACCACATCCAGAGGGACAAGGTGAAGCACAGCCTTGCTGAGGGATGCTTCAAGGTGATAGCTGAAGGTGAGGTTTTACAACCCCTACTATAACCATTGAACGCTGGGATGCCTGACGTCATCAGGCAGGACAGAGAAGCACTTTCAGTGCGCAGTTCATCCTCCTCTTCCTCCCACCTTTCACCCATCCCGTTGTGTTGGTGACCTTTCAACAAGAAGGCAAAGAAGACACTTCACTTCTGAGGGGCCCGACTGTTCCCTCTAGGAAGCAACTTTTCACTGCCACCTGCAAACATGATGCGAGGCCAACCAGTCTGACATCTCTGACATTCCCTACATCCCCTACATCTCTTTTCCTTTGATTGCTCTGACTTCAGCAGAGTCCTTTCTTTCACCATCACAAGACATGCTGGGATCCCAGCATATTTGCCAAAAGGCATGTGAGCAGCTCTGGTCTGATGGAACTTCCCTGGAGCACCTTGATCTGTGGGCTCAGCCTCAGGAACTTCAACAAGTTCCCCGAGTTAAGACCTGCAAGGAAGACCCTGTTCGGCCTTTCGGGTTGATGGCGGTTCCAGACACGTGTTAAAGATTTACGTATCGGAGAGGCTCCCTTTGCTGACCCTGGGCTGGGGTTAGCCACACGTTGGCTCTCCGCCCTTGGCTGTTTCACACTGCATATTAAGGAAGCCCTAGAGAGGAGGGCAGGCTGGATGAGCTGTCTCCCCAGCGTTGATTTCAGGGAGCCCATTTGCTTGCATCTGGGTCTTGGTGAAGCAAACAGTGGTGAAGTGCACTTGGGAGGATCAGACCAGAAGGAATGGCCACCCCTCCCATGTGGCTTCTCCTACACCACAGGCCATTGTATTTTGCCCACTTACTCCTGCAGTGGATGCCAAATCAAACACCTCTTCCAGCAGGGAACGAAGTCTTGATCTAGAGATAAACCAAGAGAGTCTCAGTCTCTCATTAGCTGGTTGGTCCTGATGATTAATCATGCTTCTTGTTGAGGAAGCCTGATAATTTCTAATGTGGGTTTACCTTGGCTTTGGAATTCAGCCATTGGTTTGTTGCCTATATTAAAGCATTTAGCATTGAAATGGAGGCAATTAGGCTCCTGAGAGAGTTTCAACTTAAAAAACTTGAACTCCTAGTTAAGGTTTTTGTCAGTTAGTGTGAAGAAAAGAGTTACAGGACCTCGGATGAAGACTTAAGGCAGATGGCTTTGTTAATGGAGCAATAAAACAATAAATCTCTCAATGTGTAAAGGCACTAGATTAAAATCAGTGTAGACGGAGCAGTAAGGATATTTTAGCATTGGCTGTCCTCACGAGACATTAACAAAGTCAGGCTGTACGAACACCACCTTCTTTAAGACACTTGTGAGATCAAGCACTGATAATGGTACATTAAGTGGCTCTCATGCTTCGACTAACGCGGAACTGATACGAATGTGGTGTTCGCCAGCAGAGGTAGGTATCCCAGGTATGTGCTGTGGGATAGCTGCTGGGGTACGGTGAGATGAATGCGTACATTTGGATTGCTGTAGGGGATCGAAGGGCGTGTCTGAGGGTTTTGTTTCCCAGGGTGAGGTCTCCGACACCTGCGGTGCATCTTCCTTCTGCCAAGCCAGAGAGATTGGGAACACGATGAGAAACGGCCGGGGATTTTACTTTGTTAGAACGCAGCCTTTGTGTCTGCAGCAGGCTATAGAGTTTGTGTCTTGCTGGTTTCTCCTCTGTAAATGTTCAGTGTTACCTACAACAACTGAAATTAGCTTTCCTGTGGCCTTAGGAAAACACTCATACACCTCTTAATCTCTGTTTCATTTAGATAACCAGGCTAGGCATGTGTGCTCTTGTTCGCTCCCATGCTCGGGCTTCCTCGCAGTGATTCTCTTCTACTCCTTCTCCCATGTTTCATCCCCTTTAAAAACAAAACAAAACAAAACTGAGAGGCGTAGGCAGGACTTCTGCATCAGGCATGGCACTGATCTCTGTTTAAACATCCAAAAATTGTGCTGCTCCTTCTAGTCCAATATCGCAGTCTCTGGGTGAGTTGGTTGCTCTGAACCTTTCCATCCTCCCACTCGGTATGTGAAGTCCACAGTCTGCTCCTTGCGTTTGACTTGCTAAGATGTTTGGTTTGAATGGGTTGAGTTCACCAAAGCAGCAAACCACTGAGCAGGACTGCAATGCCCTGATCTCCTTTCCCGTCTTTCTGCCATACATCAGCACCACCAGCAGCGAGGAGGAGCCAGGGGAAGCCTGTGGGGAAGGCTCCCGCGTGACCACAGAGATCAGCTACTTCTAAGGCCCATCCATAGCTGGCTCCTGTAGGAAATACTTTACCATGTTGTATCGCAGAGTCCTCAGTTGAAATGTTCACAAGAACGATGTTGGGATCGTGCGGTGACCTTCACTTACCAAACCCTGGATCATTTTTTTTGTACCGAGCCTTGTTGCCACAAAACCAGGGTGGTTCATTCTTTATTTTCTTGCCTGTTCGCTCTGTGTCAGTTGACGCTCAGATTCGCTTCCACTCTTTTGCATGACGCCAGGTTAACAGGTCTGAGTTATCCAGTGATCTCATTTGCCTTTTTTAGAAATTCTGGCAAAAACATTAGCATTTCTCTGATCTCCTTGCAAATAAAACTCAGCAAGGCAGGACACCTCTGCCGGCTCTCTAAGGACTCTTCTGCGCTTGTGAGTTTACTCTTGCATGTGCTCTCATATCTCTCCAAGACTCCGGTGGTCTATACGGTATCTTCTGCTAGGAGTATATCCCCCTCCTGCTCTCCAAATTGAATTATTTACCAAGCACAACAGCTTTTACAAATCACTGTGGGTTTTATCATCTCTACGGTGTGAGATGGAGATGGTGTCAATGCTGTCACTTCTTTTATTCTCCGTCTACCTGCACGTCCTTCCTGTCGCCCAACATGGATTTTTTCCTTGCTCTTTTTCAGCTTTCTTAATCATTATCTTAAGTTTCCACTTCACTGACTGATTTTTGGTGTCCTCTCTCCCCTCCTGTTGCGATGTGTTGCTCTTTGGTTACCAATGCGCCACTGAGTCAAAATGGGCTTGTAGCCAAACCCGTTTCCTCCCCGTTGGCCCCGTGACCTCCCAGCTATCAAAAACTCTTTCTGAAGAGCTCGCAATATTTTCTCACATTTTTTTCTAAATTATTCCTCCCAACTAGATTCTATCCTACTTTGGAAAAAAGATAATTAACCCTATGGAGCACCACACGTCAATGAGGCAGAATCGCCCTTTTTTTTGCCCAAAACAAGCAGAATTGGGTCACACCAACCGGTCCCCAGGCAACCACTGCCTTCCAGCCCAGCAATTGATTCATCTGTATCTGTCATAATGAGGTCCGGAGTTACGTTATTTTGTGTCTTGTGTGGTTTCTTTCGTGTCAGATTATTAGCTACAGTTTCGGCAACCGTCATTCTTTGTATTTTTTCACTAGTGGAGGTGTCAGACCTTCAGGACAGTCTTCACCCAGGTGTAATTTCTCCAATCTCAGTGTTTTATTAGTGGCCAAGGAGGAGTGAAGTGCTCCTGCTCTCCGACCGCTCTGGGTGCTGGCGTTGGCGCATTCACTCCATGTGCAGCCCAGATCTCGCCGTTATCAATAACTCTAAACTGAGGAAACGGCCCGTCTATAAAGTGCTCCCTCCCGCACAACTGCCTCGCAGGCTGCCCTTGAGCAGTTCCCTCTCGTGAACCACACCAGCAGTTTTGCTTCCTACCAATGGTACCAAGCTTTTCCTCATCAGGGAGGGCTCCCCGTTCCTTCAGTTCGGTAAGCGCACATCAACCCCAGTGTTCATGGGACTGAGATCTCTTCCAGCCACGTCCTCTGCCACATGGGCTCATTCTGTCGATAACATGTTGTGTCTCAACTGCTTTTATCTCCTCGGAGTCTTTGCCTTGCGCTGTCAGCCCAGTTTGTCACCAGCTCCTCTCAAAGCCATGGCAGAGCCCTGGTCTCTGTGTAGCTCTGCCTCCTGCACAGCCCAGGGCTTCATCTAACAAAACAAATGCAGCTGGTCATGTCTGACACCACCTTCCTTTTCTTTTGGGGCTGGAAGACTCTCAATAAATGGACTTTCTTCCATAGGATGTTCACTGTACTGGTGTCTGTTAACACCAACCAAGACTTGTCAGAGGACTTCAAAATCCCGCCTGGCCTCACCACCACATCTGCCATTCTTTCTTCCAGGAGAAACCACAGCATGACCTATAGCTCCTGGACCATTTAAATGGCTCCGTTTTCTTTTCACCTCTCATCCCCAGACATTAATGCTGCCCTTCTCCTCCAAATGCCTGTGGCATCACTTGTCTGAGTGCTCAGAAGGTCCCTGTGGTGGCTCCAGCCTCTTCCCAAAGCTGTATCTGCATTGGGGTACAGGTACCTCCCAGTATGGAGCTTCTTCCCCTTTCCCTGGGTTGTTTGGGGGATCCTCAAATTCATGAGCTTCCCAGGGTGTCTCAGCGCTGGACCAGACACCATGGGCACCTCATGGCATAGGAGGCACAGGATGTGGTGGCATTTAACTGCCCCTGGCCAGGCTGTGGGGTGAGAAATGGGGGGGAAAAAAAGGACAAGGGGTCATTTCCAGAACAGATCCCTCAGCCTCAGGCTGGAAAAGGGTGCATGGGAACCTTGCAGTCCTGCAGCCCAGAGGCCAAGGTAATGGGCTCTCACCTGGACCTGAAGCAGTCAGCTGCTGTGGGGTAAGAGATGATGGAGAGGAAAGGCCCAGAGCATCTTCTGGCAGCTCGGAGGAGCAGAGCAGCATCCTCCGCTCTCCCCATGCGTGCAGGCAGCCAGGAGGCTGTTGTGATTCGGGGCGATGGGCTGTCTTCTGCAAATGGAGACAGCAGCACAGGGCACCAAGGCCCACACACAGGGCAGTCTGCTTGGCCTTCTGTGGGCTTCCTCTTTGGTGCCAAACAACCCCCTGGAGGGACACCCCTCACCCCTCCCTGTCCCCTCTGCTGTGTCCCCATGGGCTGCTGTGAAGTTTCCCGCCTGGCAAAATTCTCTGCTGACGGTCCTGCAAGGAAAACTGCCACAAATCTTTTCTGTGTCCCATCCCTGGGAGAGGAACAGGGGTGGATCTCAGAGCAGAGAGCCAACACACAGCCTCTGCCCGCTCCCGTGCCGCTATGCCAACCGTCATCCTCCCAGGCGCTGCCTGCTGCAAAGTGGCTTTTCCTGTGGTGTCCTCTGTCACCCCAGCCCTGTCCCCAGGGGACCTTTCTCACTTCTTAGCAATGCCGGTCACTCCTGGCCTGCAGGCTGGCAGCCCAAGGATGGCCTGGGCTGCACGGGTGTTGGCAAGGGAGGGTGGCTCAGCACGAAGCTTTCTCTCTCCCGACCTCGTGCGCTTCCTTGCTGGCAAAGCCAAGCTGGGAACAACGGCATCCATGGAAGCAGCAGCACAGGCACCAAGCTGTGGCATTAAAGGGAAGATCAAGCTGCTGGTAATCAGCTCAGGGCTTGGCCCATCAGGATCAGGTCAGGCTCTGAGGGCACGGTGCCGGTTCCTCGCCACTCATCTCCGTTGCTTCCCCAATTTTCCTCCTTCCCTTAGGCAGCAGGGACAAACCGCAGCACCAGCGACAGCTACCATAGGCTGCTGGAGGGTACCATGCCAGGACGCCAGTCCATCTCGTTACAATCTGGAGCTAATTCTTAATCTGGCGATGAGCTTTGGGGATTTCCCGGCGCTGACACACTCTGCAATTACAAGAGCATCTGAATTACGGCACCATCCTCCCTCTGCACGAACATGGGCCTCTGTCCCTGCACAGAAGGAGGTGGTTTACAGTGGGGATCCTATGACACCAGCTTCCCTCAATGCCACCTCCTTTGTGTATCCCAGCTTCCCAGAGAGGTTCAGCTGCAGGCGGTTATTTTTATGGTCCATTTCTTGCTCCTTTGCTCACGTGATGAAAATGAGCGACCCAGACACCAGATGGGACAGGTATTCCTGGGTAGGAGCAACCGGCCTCTTTTAGGAGCAATAAACCAGCCCAGAAAATCACAATAGCCTTTAATGTGGAGGGAGGCTTGGTAGGAAATGGTGTAGCATGAAAACCAGACTCCAGGAAGGAAAGAGAGGTAGAGTGGGATTGCCCAGGTGGGCCTCTAGGCTTTGGCCCCTGGCAGCACAGGGACGTTGGAGCTGTTGTATCTAATAGATTTCCAGGGATTTTTCTTCCAATTCTTTGTCCATCAGCCATGTGCAAACCTGGGAGCACCCAGGGCCTCCTGCAGCAGGGAGTCCTGCGAAGAGTCCTTGTGTGACCAGTGCAGTCCGTTTCACTTCTCCACTTTCAGTGTCCATTTGCTGCTGGAATTGCTCTTCTGCTGCTCCTCACCTTTTCTTTGCTGCTTGGGATATTTTAACCTTCTAACATCTCCCCTTGGTGTCTCTTCATCCATGTAAGCATCGCAGTTGTTCCCTCCACAGAACATCCTCGAAGTGCCACTCTGAGCCTCATCCAGCTCTAGGGAATCCTTAGGGAGTGGGAGGACCAGAGCAGCAGGAGCAGAACCTGCCATGGGCAGGGATGCAGGCTGCAAACCACCTTGCCATCCGTGGAGCAGGGATGCAGGGCTGCAGGGATTCAGAAATGCTGGGGTGCAGGGATGCAGAATGCAGAGGTGGAGGGATGCAGTGATGCAGAGATGGAGGGATGCAAGGATGCAGAGATGTGGGGATGTAGGGATGCAGGGAGGCTGGGATGCAGGGACGCAACGATGCTGGGATGCAGGCTGCAAACCACCTCGCCCTCCGGCCGGGGTCCGTGTTTTGGGATGCAGTGGGGTTTGCTCGGGGTTTAGGGAACCGGCTCCCCCCC
>NW_010158450.1:0-1550 GCF_000695765.1 Mesitornis unicolor
AGCCTGGCATGGTCCCGGTGATGCTTGGCTCCATGGTGGCTGTTGTGTGCCCAGATTCCTCTGTGCTCCCTGATTGTGTAGGGGCAACAGTCGAGCCTGGCATGGACCCGGTGATGCTTGGGTCATGGGTGGCTGTTGTGTGCCCAGATTCCTCTGTACTCCCTGATTGTGTAGGGGCAACAGTCGAGCCTGGCATGGACCCGGTGATGCTTGGGTCATGGGTGGCTGTTGTGTGCCCAGATTCCTCTGTACTGCCTGATTGTGTAGGGGCAACAGTTGAGCCTGGCATGGACCCAGTGATGCTTGGCTCATTGATGGCTGCTGTGTCCTCAGATTCCCCTGTGCTCCCCAATGTCCAATTGGTGTGAATCGATCCTGTCAAGGTGACACTTGTGTTTTGCACAACAGAGGCCTCCGTTTCCCTCGATTCCTCCGCGCCCGCCAATTCCAAGATGGTGGACTGTGACGTCATGTGACCGTGGGGCGCCGCCGCCCTCCTCATCCTCGCGTGTCCCTGCTTCTCCACCGGCACCGGGGGGTTCCTCCTGCTGGCGGCCGCTGGAGGAGCTTCCTCCCTGCTCCTCGTCTTCACCTCGGCGTCGTGGTGTGGCCAATGCCACGTCTTGGGTGAGGACGACCCCTGTCTGTCCGGTTTTCCTTTGTCCCACGGCGCGTGCTGGTCAGCGTCGTCTGCGCGGGGGTGGGTCAGGACATGGGGGTGTCACCGGGGCCTTTGGGCCTTGGCCCTATGTCACCCCAAGGCCACGTATGGGGTGTCACCCCCCGCCCAGGACAGGCACTGATGGCCTCCAGCACCCCTGGACGGGTGCTCTACCACCATCGACACCCCACAAATACCCACGTCACCCAGAGGCCATTTGACCCCCAAAGACCCACGTCCATCAACAACAACTCAAAGATCAACCCTTGGTTCTCCAAAGACCCCCCCCAGGACCCCCGGTTGGGTCTCAAAGACCCACGGACCAACAAAGACCCATGGACCCCCCCAAAACACCCATGGACCACCCTCAAAGACCCACAGCCGCAAAAGTCCAACATCTCCCCAAAGACCCCTCTAAGACCACCATTTGGGTCTCGAAGATCCATAGACCCCCCCAAAGACGCATGGACCACCCCCAAAGACCCACATCCCCTCAAAGACCAAACCTTGGTTCTCCACTCCAAAGACCTCCCCAAAACCCCCCCAAGACCCCTAGTTGGGTCCCAAAGACCCACAGATCCCCCAAAGACCCATTGACACCCCCAAAACACCCATGGACAACCCCCAAAGACCCACATCCCCCCAAGGACCAACCCTTCGTTCTCCGAAGATCCCCCCAAATCCTTCCAAGATCCCTGGTTGGGTTCCAAAGACCCACAGACCCCCCCAAGGACCCATAGACCACCCCCAAAGACCCACATCCACCGTAGAGCAACAAACCCTAAAAGACCCCTCCAAGACCCCCAGTTGGGTCTCAAAGACCCATAGACCCCCCCAAAGACCCATGGACCACCCCCAAAGACCCACATCCCCTCAAAGACCAACCCTT
>NW_010158451.1:0-245 GCF_000695765.1 Mesitornis unicolor
TGGGGATGGGGATGGGATGGGGATGGAGATGGAATAGGACAGGATGGGGATGGGATGGGACGGGATAGGATGAGATGAGGACAGGGATGAGGAAGGGGACTGGGACGGGATGAAGCACCAAGATGGGGACAAGGTCAAGGATGGGGATAAGGAGGAGAACGAGCTGAGGACAGGGACAGTGATGAAGGGGGTGGTACAGGAACAAGGATGAGGAAGGGGACGATGATGAGGAAGAGGAGAAGAAC
>NW_010158451.1:356-1024 GCF_000695765.1 Mesitornis unicolor
CAATTCGAGGGGCTGCAGGATTTCTGCCAGACCTTCCCTCTCCACCAGCTGGGTGGGGGTGACCCCGTGGGCGAGTTCAAGGTGGGTGACAGCCCCTAGGGGACCCCCAGGACCGGGTGGGGGACATCCTGGGGTGCACGAGTGGTTCTCTCAGGGCCTTTTCTGTATCTACCCCCTGCCCGAGGACCCCAGGGTGCCCCCGCCCCCGCGCCACTTCCAGGACCTGCCCCCCAGTCAGCCTCAAAAGTGCCTGGTGAGGGTCTACGTGGTGCGTGCCTTCGACCTGCCCCCCCGCGACAGGAACGGGCTGGTAAGGCCATCCATGGGTGCTGATGGCACCTTGTCCCCCCCCTTGCTTGTGTGAGACCACCCTGATGGTCCCCTCCTCACTGCCAGTGCGACCCCTACATCCGCGTCTCGCTGGGGAACAAGACGCTGGGCCAGCGGGACCAGTACGTGCCGAACACCCTGGAGCCTGTTTTTGGGAGGTACGGCCAGGGTGGGTGGAATGGCGGCACTGTCACCCCCTGCCACTGAGAGGAGGTGGCCCCATTCCCCATATCCCCATGCCACTGGATCCCCATGCCACCATGTCCTCCATCCTACCAGGTCCTTGTGCCACCAGATGCCCCATTCCCCATGCTGGTGGATCCCCATGCCACCAGGTC
>NW_010158452.1:0-1194 GCF_000695765.1 Mesitornis unicolor
AAGCTCCTTTGTGACAGTCGGCAGGCGGCCAGGCTGCGGTGTGGGTCATTCAAGCCAGCCAGGGACGGCAATGGGGCTGGCACCCACCTCCCCAGAACCCACCACCCCTCCAAGGCACCCAGCGAGGGCTCCATCCACCCCATCTTTTCCCCTTGTGCACCCAAAAATGAGGTGTACCCCATTTTTCCCCCCCTCCGGCGTCAAGCTTTACGGTCTTGGCCGCCGCGGTTGGAAACAGGCAACCCCCCCATGCTGGCGGCGGGGAAACGCGTGTGGTTAATGTTACTGGTTCCTCCGGCGAAAGCGATACCCCCTGGCAAACAACCGGGATGGAAACGATGCCGCCCGCATCCCCGCCAGCCCCGGGCTGCTCCTCTACGAGTGTTTTTGTCCCGACGAGTTTTAAATGTCCCCAGCGATCAAGTTGCCGGCGCTCATCGGCAGGGACATCTTAGAGTGAGCGGAGCACGGTTTGAATTGACGCTTAACTTCCAAAAATTCAACTTCTTGTCCTCGTTCTGCCCCAAAAGGAGCGCCAGGTTGTGGGATGAAACCCAAGTGGTAGCCACCATTGTCCTTACCATGAAAAACTCACTGGTGGTGGGATCTTCTTCATTTTGTCGATTGCCGTCAAGGCGTTGTTTGGTTGGGAAAACCCATAAGTGGCCAAAAAAGCAAATTTAATGGAGCTGTATAGGGATGGATTGAAGCACCTGGCATTTAATAGGGGAGCAACTCTGCCACTGTACTTTTTTATCCTCATTTCTCCCCTACAAATAGCCAGGTTGTGGGGTAACACTCAAATGGAACCCACCATGGTCCCTACCAGGAAGAACTAAGTGGTGGTGGGGTCTCCTGTATTTTGTCAACTGCTCTCAAAGCATCATTTACGTTGGGAAAAATCTGTTGGCATCTGGGAAAATGAACTTAAGGGAGCTGTACAAGGATGGATTGAAACACACGGCATTTAATGCAGGGAGCACATCTGTCACAGTAAAAAAAAACATCCTAGAAGAGCATTTAGGAAAGGCTCAAAAGGCTCCAGAGCACTTTTACATGGGTCCTATTTGTTTTGGGGGCATTTTAATTAGCCAAGAACCAGGAAGAGGATGTCATGGGGGCTATCCCAGCTGTGTCCCTAGTGGGGTCCCTGCAGGGCGAGATCCCCCTTAAGAAAAAAACCCCCGACGGGGC
>NW_010158453.1:0-8021 GCF_000695765.1 Mesitornis unicolor
CTTCTCTGTATCTTCTGTCACCGGGGCACCTGGTGTCAAAATCGGTGTCCAAATGATGATCGGTGTCCAAATGCCTTTTAAACACTGACAGGCATTGGCATCAACCAGCTCTCCAGGAAGCCTGTTCCAGGGTTTGGCCACCATCTCAGTAAAGAAATTTTTCCTCGTATCCTCATTCCTGAGATAGTTTGCTACTGCTTAATTTTATCGAAGGAATTTTTACAAAAAAATCCTCAAGATAGTTCTAATCTCAAAGTAACATGTGGAGACTTTATGCAATGTAGTATCACAAGATTGTAAAGGGAGCACATTGCCCATCTAGAGCAAACAAAAATTATGTCTCTTTGGATGGAAGATGAGCAAATCTCTACCTTATTCCCAACTTTAGGGTATTTTGAATTCTAGAACTGAGAATATGTATTTGCACAGCTAAAGGCACGTGTCTGCTCTGGGAATTCATAATGAAAAGACGATGGTGATAATTTCTTTTTCCTTTTCAGTCCTTTCTAGATTAAGTGCTTTCATCAGAGATGGCCTCTTTCTGCTAGTGCCCCTGCTGTGTACTGTGGCAAATCATGTACTGAGCTGCTGCTTCTTCTTTTTCCATCATCATCTTCACTGGGCTGAAGGTTTCTCTTGGGCCTAAGATCGAAGACTCAGAATTGGTTTAACTTGTTAGAGCTCTTTCTTTGTAGGAGTTTTTACAGACTGAAAGACAACCTTGGTTGTGCTTCTCATTACTTTTTAAAAGTTTATTTTGAGGATCAGCTAACCTTATCTTAATGAAGCAGAACTATAAGCTTCATTGATGCTTACTAAAATATGTATTTCTTTTATTTTGTTGTCTGAAGTATGTTTGATATTTTGTGATGATGTCTAGAAAGGCAGCTGTTTACAGACACAACATGTATATGGAAACAAAGTGATGTGTTCCTATCACTGCGTAACTGCTGCATGAAGTTCTTAAAGTACTTACGTTGAGTGCATCTGACTGAGCTTTTAAAGGAGCATGCAGAGACTGTGTTGAGTCTTGGCCTGTTCCTCTATTGGGATGTCATGCTCTAGGGTAATACAAGATTAGGTCCATGATGACTGGTTCCTGGATATTAGCACAGAATAAGCTCAAAACCTAGCTGTTCAACACAGAGGAAACCAACCAACCAACCAACCAACAAACATTAAGTGATTTCCTAAATTATTTTTGGTCTCAATCTTTGCACTCTTACCTTGTTTTAAATAACAAAACACTACTCCTCTTTTTCAAAAAAAGTTTGCATAGTAGAGTGAGCTTAAATTTAAAAAAATTATCTTCAATGTGCTGTTGCCTGTGATGATGAGAAATGCGGGTGGAATAATGCATGAGCTTTTAGCATTGCAGTTTAGGAAGATGACAGACATTTATTCCAAGCTATTAAGTGAAATGAGTCAGAGGATTTTAAGTCAGTGGTGTTAATGGTCTTACCTGAGAGCATGACCATGCAGAACATAAGAGAGCAGAGGTGACATGCTGCTCAACCATATGCTTTGCAGCCGATTTTATTAAACTACAGCTTACCTTGATGCTGTTTATGTTCAGAAATACTCATTTAATGGAACAATTGAAATGAGATCTATAAAATAAATTTTTTAGTTACTTTTTAATGCTTTGATAATTAAGTAATCTTTCCAGATTCTTTAAGCATTGGGTTTTTCTCTTCATCTGTGTATTTTAGTTACTGCCAGGCTGGTTTCAGTTGAGCCTGAGGTTCTGTCCATCAGAGCTGCCAGTATGAAGGCACGTGTACTTGCCCCTGAGCCTGTTTCTGTGAAAAAAGATCCAGGTTAACCTCTCATTCTCCCACCTCCATAGGATTAAACTATTTATGCTAAGCCCGTTTTGATAAAACTGGGCAAAGGAGAGGGTGTATGTTTAACTGGTCTGGTGGATCTGGAAGAAAATATGAACCAGTCTTATCTCTTGCCTTCCCAGGGCTACAGGCACCACACACACTCTAGTAAAAAATCCCTTGATCGGTGTTTATTTTCAGCACACATGGGAATCATCAGGAAGCCCTCCAAAGAAAAAAAAAAAGCCCTGTTTTCTTCACTGTCCTTTGGCTATGTTAGAAAAATGACCCACCTGACAGCAGCCCTACCTGATCCTGCCATTTGGGAGGCATCTCTGAACATGAGCACAGGATCATGAGGTGGCTTCTCTGCTCTGCTGAGGGCAGAACTTCTTCCAAACAAATCACCTGGGGCCCAGCTGCTTTCCTAAGTACAGAGAGGGGCCAGCTTAACCTTCTGCCTTTTGGGGCATGTCTGCTGCATGGCGTCACCTGGGTGGGAGCAGCAGAGTAGAGCAGAAGAGGTGAGGGTGCCTGACCTCATCAGGCAGCTTGGACACATCATGATGCCACTTCTGACCAAAACTATGGTGATCTCCATGGGTGTGAGTCCTTGTGGCTCTTGCAGCTGGAGGAGTCTCATTTTCCTTCATATTCTTTATTTGTTTGCAGATCAGAGAGGTCTAAGGGTAATGTAAGCACAAAGTGGTGTATGCAAAAGGCAGAGGAGGGGAGGGCTTTGAATGACCTTGTAAATGAGGACAAGAAGTTTGAAAAAAACTAAATTTAAGCAGTAGGATTTTCTTAATGGGATGAGCTGGTGGGAGTGCTTGAATTGATGGCGAAAGGGGTTATTGTGAGCTGAATTAATAGGGGTTGTAATAGTACGAGAGCTCTAGCTGCATGGACATGTCACACCTCAGACAGAGGGAGAGGAAGGCATGAGAAAGATCAACACTTTGATTCGTGAGCTTAAATTTCTAAGCAGCGTTTTGGAAACAGAAATTGCTGCTTTTTACATCAAAGCCTTTCTGTTGTTACATGTATTATTAATAGAGATGGCTTTATAATCTATTATTTAGGCATTGTAAATAATTAGTTCTTCTGCTATTTCTTTGCAGGGGACTGCAAGAGTGACAGTTTAGGCTGTTACCACAGGGTGTCTCCCACCGATAAAGTTTGCATCTATTCATCACAACCCATATAATCTTTGGGCAGATAATTACTTTCTCTTATTTGGCCAAGATAATTCACTTCAAAGGATTTCTTTGATTAATATCCATTAATATGATCTCCTGATAATATTAATGCTATTTTGCTTGAGTCTTCTCAGTTACTGTTTTGAGAGCACATTTTTCTATAGTCAATTAAGGAAGATCAGTGTCTTTTGAAGTTTACTTTAATGGAAATCCTTCTATCAATTAATTAATATATGCTAGGTTCCAGAATGAATTAATTGAGAAAAGTAAATCTATGTGATATTATTGTAGGAAACATCTGTTCCCATCTCTTACACAGACCGATTTAATGTAGATCCATGGAAGTGTTTACAGTCTCATGCTCAGACTCTCTGAGCTCATCCCAGAAACTGTCACAATGCTGCCCAAAATGTTTATTTTATACTCAGCAAAACAGGAAAATGAAAGAAATGTTGTTCAGGAAATCATATTCTTTTTGATTTTTTTATTAATTTCTTCCAGGAGAGGATGAAATTTTACAAGAAATCTGTTAAAGGATATTTGTTCCCTTGAGAGATGGAATTGCTGTCTCAGCCCATTAAAATAGCTTTCCTCACAAGCTCAGTCATAAGCATTCATTTTACTCAGAATTAGAATAGCAATGTTCTGAATAGTGACAAAAAATAAACAGAGAGTGTTCCGATAGAGGATCATTTGGGACACATGCAGAAGACAGAGCAAGTTAAAAACATTTGGAGGTGATACTGTCTTTTAAAAAGTTGCCTAATTTATGGTGTGTGAAGGTATGAGTTGGTTAAATATTTATGCCTTTTTTTTTAACCCCAACATGCTTTTTAAGCACTTGTGGGGAAGTATAATTATGTTTTTGTTATGGATTATTCTGTTCGGGGTTGATTTTGAAACTCCCATTTATTTTATTGAGGCAAATGACACACTCGCAACACCAGTAAAAAAACCCACCTCCTTGCATGTGTTCAACACTGCTTGACTTCACTATGAACTTTACATCTTGGTTTGGCTTTTTGGCCGGGGGGAGATTTCATATTTTCTGATACTGCTCGCTTCCCCTAGTGCTGCTGTAGTTTTTACGCTGGGCTGTGCTTCAAGAATTCCTGTTACCCTCACCTACATCAAGCAGTAAAATCCACCTGAAATCATTGAGCTGCAACTAATTAATCAACCGGCTGATAGAGTAGATGGAGACAGTGAGTGTGCATGTGTGCTGGTGGCACATCATCTGCTGTGCCTGCTCTCCACTTACTCATATCCTTCTTCCGATTTAGAAATCTCAGGAGACAATGGTAAAGAGAGCTTGCATTTGGAATATTTCACATCTGTATCTACCAACAAAATAGTTGTCTAAGTTATTTAAAGTGCTCATCTGTATTAGTTGTTCACTTCCTTTTCATGGAACAATTCAATGTCTGGTAAGTTTAACTTGTTATGGAGGTATTGCTGTCTCATTTTGTTTCTGATCTTTTCTATGTTGAGAACAAAAAGTAGCAATAGTAAGAAAAGATCCTGCATAGGGTTTCACTGATACTTCCATGAGATGTAGTAACATTCTACTAGTGGATTTAAAAACAGAATTTTTACAGCAAATCAATTAAATATGAAGGGCTAGTTATTCTGGTAAAGGTAATTATGAAGAGTAAAACCTTAATAAACAGTAAACATTTTAAAAGAGAATCTTCTTTCCTTTCTTCTATATTTTATAGTTTTATTTGCGGATAGATATTTTTTCATGTTAACCAATCCACACACACTTTTCTTAATAATACCTGGAATTTCCTTAAAATGTAGGTTATTTCTCAGTGAATCAGAGATTGAGCACAGACATTTCAGCAGCATACGCTGCTGTTTGATGTAAAGTGAAGATAGCACATCCTTCCAAGATAAATCTTCAACTCACTGTTCCCACCCATGTGCAGTTCTCATTTTTGTGCTGCTCCAGATGTTTGAGACACATCTTTTTCTCAAATGAGAGTTATGGTCAATTGGCACATTGAGCTACTCTTTGGGGTCAGCAGAACCTGAGCAGATGCCATCTTTTCTGTGAGTGCAGTAAACTCACTTAAACCTTGAACTGATGCATTTGTAAATGCAAACAGCCGTTTCATTGCTCTGTGAGGGAAATAGCTGGTCACCTCTATTGAAGTCATTTGGAGAGAATCCTGAGACATATGAAAGTATGTGCTCAAAGGGTGAAAAAACCCTCACGAATGGATGCATCTGATATCCCTGGAAAGACTTATGACAGTGATGGAAAACACGAGCAATGATGTGTCTCTGATACAGGTACTTTCTTTCCTCCCTTCCCCTTTTTCGATAGCAGTGACGATTGGCACACTGCCAATGAATTTTCTCCAAATTTCCCATTGGGAAGCAAAAGGATGTACAGTGCACCACTTCTCAATCAGGGGAAAGGGAGGTGGTTAAAAACAAAATGTATGACACTGGGGAAGCCCACTGGGTCTTGTCCTTTAGTAACAGAGGCTGGAGCTCTGCATCATCGCACTGCATGAGAAACTGGACAAGTAAAACTCCCTGGGGTGATCATTGTGCCTGGGTTCACATTTTATGCAATTGGTAGCAAATGCTGTAAGTTGTATGTAAGAGGTGTAAGTGATTTGTGCATGAACTGGGGTTGCCTTGGGGCTGTAAAGTTGACAAGATAAAAATAGGATGATTTATTATGATAGAAATCTATTGGCGTGTATATAATAACAACTTGAACTCAGCCTCAGTGAAACCATGGATTTTGGTTTTTAATTTTTTCTTTTACTTTAGAAGGAGAACTAGAGTAGGAATTAAGACTGGAGAAAATTAGGAACTGTGTCCCTCCACATAACCTTTTATTTACTATGACAATATTTTCCATTTTATATAGTGCTCCTTTTTTACCATGGAATGGAAAGCTATGGAATTTCCCACCTAAGAACTGCCGTAGGATCTGTTGCTCTGCCCTAAAGCCAGTCTTGCATGTGCCTGAGAAAGACAATTATTCTGTTTTCATGCTAAGAAGGTGCTGTCTGGTGCATAATTGCACTGATCAGAGTCCAAGTGTGGAGTCGCAAATCCTGGGCTCAGACTGAACCCAAACAGGCTTTGCTGCTTTCTGATGCAGGTAGGTTTATGTTGGTACTATGTGCTGCTTCAGCGATCTCTGCAGAGTCAGCTGAATATCAAGGGTTATGAAATGATCCTTGAATATTCCCTCAGATGGCTGCAACAGTATTGATGACTCAGTCCTGTAAGACTTCAGACTTCAGCTCTCTAAGATTTTATATCAAGAGAAATCATAACAGCATTTTTATTTCTAAAAAGGTATATATATATATATGTGTGTATTTCCATCTCTCTTCTTGTACGTTTCTCTTTGATTTTCCAAACCGAGTTATTTCTCAGAGACACAACCATGTATGGAGACAGTATTACATATTCCCTTGCTGGCATTTCCCAAGCTTCTCAGACAGCCTGTCATGAAAAAATAAATGCATTTTCTGCATTTATAAAATTCAGGGCTTCCAGAACATAACTGACAGTGAAGTGTTTAAAAATTCATAAATTAATTTTGCCTTTATTTAGTCTAGAAGGACTAGAGTGTTGTGCGCATTTTGCTAATGTTTACATTAAAAATGAAGGCATGATTTGTTTCAGATGGGTTAGCCAAATTACAAAGACTTTCTGTTAACATTACAGCTTTGGCCCGATGTGCAAAAAAAAGAGCTGTGTGCAACAGGAAGAGAAGATCATGACATGTATGACATGCATGACATGCAGTTGCCAGCAGCCTTGAGATGCTCCTGTTGATGAGAGAAAAATGGCTGGGAATCAAGTGACACATCACAGCTCTTACAGATTTCGTGCTCACATCCCTTGTCAAGTTGTCCATCCTAGAAACTAGTGTAGAAGCAAAGGAATTGGATGTTCTGGTTCCTTCGAAAGGCTGTCATGTCATGGCTGGGTATGCAAAATAAAATGGTCTTAGAGGTGCCGAACACTCACGGCTCAGCACCTCTGAAATTGAGTGCAGTTTGAAACATGTAGACACTGCTTGGATGCTTTGCTCTGAACGTGGGTACCCTGCTGAAATCACAGAGCACATTCACGCACGGCCTAAAAAATGCAGTTTTAGAAGGCTAGCAAAATATTTGTGCACTCCCCTAATCCATGTTTTTATGTAAATTCAATGCTATTATGTAATAAATGAAGATCTCTACATACAAAAATGTCCTTTTTTCTCCCTTTTTGGTTCAGGTAATACAGGCATAAAGAGTTTCAGCTTATCAAATTTGAATTACTTAAAATCAATTTGGCTTTTATATGCAGTCACTACCACAGTCTTGACTTTGAGTCACAGGAATAAGCCATTTTTTAAACTGTGTTTTTTTTAGCATATTTGTGTATTTCCTATATTGACAGTAAAAAGACAGAAGAAGAGATTTGTATGGAATTATGCAAGCAGAAAATAGAGGAATAAATTATTTTAATAACCTGAAGATGCCTTTTAGTTTTTTAAATTTCAGAAGCAGATAAGGCATGCTCATAGGAGCACTGAATAGGAAAGATGACTGACTTCAGTTTAAAATCACAGATAAACAGAATCTACTTGTTCAAACCTCACTCCAGCAAGCAATTCCACTAAAATATGGTCTTAAAATCTTAATGTATCTTTAATGCAAAATTGCTGTGCTGAGAAGAGGAGAAGAAAACTTTCTGTCCAACACTGGGCAAAGTATTTACATGCGAGCAAGTGGCCGCTCTATCACAGCTAATACTTGAGGCAACAAGGAAAGGCAACATTGCTTTCCATAGTGTAATGTCTTCAGCTTTTTTAAAAAAATATTAATTTATTACTTAAAAAAATATTTCTTTGTTTCTGTTGGGTGAATTTAACCTCTGGAGCAGTTTATTACCTTATGCCCCACTGCTCTGCACACTCTAGCACTCATGACAATACCTGTCATGAGAAAAGGTGGAAGGAGTCGAGCCA
>NW_010158453.1:8043-10487 GCF_000695765.1 Mesitornis unicolor
CGACTCCTTCCACCTTTTCTCATCTCAAACACCTTGGGAACTTCCCATACCAAAACAACTGTCTATCGCTATCGTTATTTTTTAGACAGTGGCTTAATAGCAGATTTAAGTATTTTAAAACAATGCCTGAAGTAATGTGATTGCAGCACTGTCTGCAGGATACCTGAAAAGGGGGTTCATGTGACCTCTGGAGACTGCATGTTTGGAAAGGACAGGAGACTATGGTTTTGAGGTTATCGTTACAGCATGTTGTCAGGGATGGGATTCAGACCTCTGCACAGCAGAGGGAATTCATGCCATATTTAACCTGAAGGTGTATCAGATTTCTACTGCTGGTGTAGAGGCATGATGCTGCTAAGGCACATTTGCAGAATAAAAAAGGTTCACAGCCTTTCTGAAATACATTTGTTGGCATTAGTGCCGCAGAGAGGGAGAGGCAGTCTTAAGGAAAACCTTCAAACCACTTAAGATACCTCTTGCTGATAGGTCTAACGCTATGACAGTTCTGTTCAGATACACCTGCGAATCAGACTTATTTTAGATCACGTTGCTGAAGATATCACCTAGCATAGTTGGCTTATGATTGAATACCACACTCTAAATTAGTGCATTTGCCTATAAATTTTAGCTGTTGTTCTACCTCAAGGATACTACTCGCACCTTCATACTATCTGCTGCAAGCATAAAACGCAAAGTGCTTGCTGAATCTCACAAGTTGACAGCAGTAATGTTCACTTGTAAAATTTCCCAGTTTCTTGTCTGAAACAGGTGAAGAAAAATACAAAAGATGTAAAGGAAAATTACCAGCATTATCTCCATACTCTATGTGACAAAAATGTTGCCTGTGTACTGTATATTGTATAACATATTGCTATTTTAAAAATATGTAATATTGCATGTAAAGCACAATACATCCTAACCCTCCTGAAGATCTGTCCAAATTCTTGAAAATACTGGTTGTAACTTTAGATATTGCCAGTAATAGATTTTATGAGGGAAATCAAGATGTTAACTGTTAGGAAGGACATTGCAGCAAGTCTGCAGTGCATGCACCTTCACGCCTGTCACTTCTCTGTAGTTCCTTCTGGCAGAGGCAGCTTGCAAATGCTCTTTGTGAAGCAGAAGCAGCAGTCCCTCCTCTGAGGGATGATTTCCCTCAGCTATGGTTTATTTATGGTTTGTGGTATTTTACAAGATTTGCTTTCAGCAAAGAGGAAAAAATGACACACAAATGGTAAGAGTTTCATTATAACTGACACACTTAAGTGTGCAGAGTTATTTCAACACTGTGGATTCCCAGTCTTCTCTGTGGTTTCTTTTTTCCATTTCCTTCAGCCTAGATAACAGCATAAATCAGGCAGGGTTTGTGTATTGAGTAATTTGCTTTTGGAGGTACATGCAATGTGTAATTCTGCTGCTGCATTGGTGTACCACTCTCCAAAAGTGTTTGAAAGCACCATGCTATGCAAAGTGCACAAAGTCAGTGGGAACAACCTGACTGATACATAGAAGTACCCTATATTCTTGTGTATGGCATGAAAATCTTTTTGAAATTTAAAGTGTTTTGTACATTTGACCTTTAACAGTGGCAGTGATTTAATGTTCTAAAGAAAGGCAGATACTGAAGTCCATGCACCCAGAAACATGCTCTGGTTCTTTATTACTAAGCAGGACAATTATTTTTAGCTAAGAAAAGGCTTCTTTAGCAGTTTCTCAGTTTGGTGTTTCTTGCTGGAGATGCTGATTTCCTAGAGAGAGAGCTCCAGGAACACAGCCTTTAAACATTGATGAGAACGAGGAGCCGTACCATTCTCCAAACGGAGCCATGCAGGGATGAAACGGTAACATAAGAATACATTAAGTATTTTTTTAGAGCTGCTGGCTGCTCTGCTCTGGCGCTCTGTGGGGTCAAGCTTGCTGACATGCCGGTCCCGTGCAAGTCAAACTGGAAGGGCTTCAGGTGGGCTAACACTGGTGGTAAACATTGATGAGAACGAGGAGCCGTACCATTCTCCAAACGGAGCCATGCAGGGATGAAACGGTAACATAAGAATACATTAAGTATTTTTTTAGAGCTGCTGGCTGCTCTGCTCTGGCGCTCTGTGGGGTCAAGCTTGCTGACATGCCGGTCCCGTGCAAGTCAAACTGGAAGGGCTTCAGGTGGGCTAACACTGGTGGCCCTCCTGGCAGTAGGGGAGAAGTCGCTCGGGCTCCCGGGTTCCCTGAATCCCTCGAACACTTGGGACCGGAGCCTTTCCGTGGGTTCTTCTCCACCAAACACCCACCAGGCTCCGTGGGTTGGGAGAGGCATCCCTCTTGCTGTGGCTTTGGGCGGGCCTGGAGGCACGCACACGCGTGGACACGCACTCACACTTAAACGTGCCCAATTCCCGCCTATACACCCCCCTTTCTCCGTAGCAACCCCTCTCACACTGCCCGCAGCC
>NW_010158454.1:0-18394 GCF_000695765.1 Mesitornis unicolor
TCCCCCCTTCCCGCCCCGGAGGCGCGCGGAGCTGCGGGGTGGCCGCGCTGCCCCCGCCGGGGCTGCGGGCTGATTGGCTGGAGGGGGCTCAGCACATGCCGGGCGAAAGCTTTTGTCTGCAGAGTTGGAGGGAAGTTGGGGAGGTTTTAGTCTGGAGTCGGCGAGCGGGGGCGTGCAGTCTGCCGGCGAGCGGGGAGAGGGAGAGAAGCTCCGCGGGAGGCTGAGCTGCGGATCCCGCCGCTTCTCTGGATACTGACCGCGGCACAGCAGCACCCTGCCCCGACCAGTTTCAGCCGGCAAGAGGAGCGGGGAGGCGACTGAGGAAGCGCGGATTGCCTACAGATTGTATCTGGATGTCCTGGCACGGTGTGTATAAGACAAAAGTTTTCTGATCTGGTACGATATTGATGCTTGACTAGAAAACGCGTTTGCAAGTTTTAAAGGACCAGATGTGCGCTGGGTTTAAGGTACCGAAGGCAGTCAGAATAATTGCTTTTTAACTCGCTCGGAGAAATGAATTGCAAAAACTTACAAATGCACCGAATCGGCAGTAAAATGCACTTTATATTCATTTTTGCACTGATGATAATATCTTTCAATAAGTCTGTGCTGGGCAAGAATTTGAAATACAGGATTTATGAGGAGCAGAGAGTTGGATCGGTAATTGCAAGACTATCGGAGGATGTAGCTGATGTTTTATTAAAAATGCCTAACCCGTCCTCGGTTCGTTTTCGAGCTATGCAGAGGGGGAATTCTCCTTTGCTTGTAGTCCGGGAGGATAATGGAGAAATCAGCATAGGAGCTAAAATTGACCGGGAGCAACTCTGCCAGAAAAACTTGAACTGCTCCATAGAGTTTGATGTGATCACTCTGCCCACTGAACATCTGCAGCTTTTCCACGTCGAAGTCGAAGTGCTGGATATTAATGACAACTCTCCCCAGTTTTCCAGAGCTCTTATCCCAATTGAAATATCCGAGAGTGCAGCTGTAGGAACCCGGATCCCTTTGGACAGTGCTTTTGACCCTGATGTAGGGGACAACTCCCTTCACACTTACTCCCTTTCTGCAAATGATTTTTTCAGTATTGAGGTGAGAACCAGGACTGATGGTGCTAAGTATGCAGAGCTCATTGTGGTCAGAGAGCTGGACCGGGAGTTGAAGTCAAGTTACGAACTCCAACTCACTGCTTCAGATAAAGGGGTGCCTCAGAGATCTGGATCGTCCATCCTGAAAATAAGCATTTCTGATTCCAATGACAACAGCCCTGTTTTTGAGCAACAATCATATCTAATTCAACTCTTGGAAAATTCACCAATTGGGACTTTGCTCATAGACCTCAATGCTACTGATCCAGATGAGGGCGCTAATGGAAGAGTCGTGTACTCTTTCAGCAGCCATGTATCTTCGAGAATTATAGAGACTTTCAAGATAGATTCAGAAAAAGGACATCTGACCCTCCTGAAGCAAGTGGACTATGAAGTAACCAAATCCTATGAAATTGATGCCCAGGCTCAAGATTTGGGGCCAAATTCTATTCCAGCTCACTGCAAAATTATAATTAAAGTTGTGGATGTGAATGACAACAGACCCGAAATTAACTTAAACCTGATGTCCCCAGAGAAAGAAGAGACAGCTTACATTTCTGAAGGGTCACCCCTGGACACTTTTGTTGCCCTGGTCAGAGTGCAAGACAAGGACTCTGGCGTGAATGGAGAGATAGTTTGCAAGCTCCATGGACATGGCCACTTTAAACTTCAACAGACTTATGAAAATAACTATTTAATCTTGACTAATGCCACTCTAGATAGGGAAAAGAGATCTGAATACAGCTTGACTGTAATAGCGGAGGACAAGGGAACACCGAGTCTCTCCACAGTGAAACACTTTACTGTCCAAATCAGTGATGAAAATGACAACCCACCCCGCTTCCAGACAAACAGATATGAAGTTGTTATCTTAGAAAATAACTCTCCAGGGGCCTACATCACATCAGTCACAGCCACAGACCCAGATCTAGGCGACAACGGGCAGGTGACCTACACTATTTTGGAGAGCTATATTTTGGGAAGTTCTATAACCACCTACGTGACCATCGATCCCTCCAATGGGGCGATCTATGCCCTGCGAACCTTTGATCATGAAGAAGTAAATCAAATTGCCTTTATGGTTCAAGCTAGGGATGGAGGGAGTCAGCAGCTTGTTAGCAATACCACAGTTGTATTAACCGTCATCGATGAAAATGACAATGCTCCTGTCATTGTGGGGCCGGCACTGCGCAACAGCACAGCAGAAATCTCCATCCCTAAAGATGCTGGAATTGGCTTTCTTGTCACCAGGATAAGGGCTACAGACAGAGACTCTGGTATGAACTCTGAACTCAGCTGCTCCATAGCAGCTGACAAGGAAAACAGCATCTTTGTGATGGATCCCAAAACTTGTGACATCTCCATCAATGTGAGTGTTGAATCAGTTCCAGCAAAACAATGGGAGTTTTTTGTGGTAGTCCAGGATAAAGGTAGTCCTCAGCTTAGTACTAAAGCACTTCTGAAATGTACTGTTTTTGAGTATGTTTATTCATTTTCAAGCACAGAAGCTACTTTGGTAAGCCAACCCTCCCTGGATGTCTCCATGATAACAATTATATCCTTAGGATCAATATGTGCCGTGTTGTTGGTCATTATGGTTATCTTTGCTACAAGATGTAACCGAGAGAAAAAGGACACCAGGTCATACAACTGTCGCGTGGCGGAATCGACCTACCAGCATCACCCAAAACGTCCTTCAAGACAGATCCACAAAGGGGACATTACATTAGTGCCAACTGTTAACGGCACGTTACCCATCAGATCTCACCACAGAGCTTCTCCGTCATCATCTCCGACCTTGGAAAGGGGACAAATGAGCAGCCGGCAGAGCCACCACAGCCACCAGTCGCTGAACAGCCTGGTGACAATCTCCTCTAACCACGTGCCCGAAAATTTCTCACTGGAACTCACCCATGCTACTCCAGCTGTTGAGGTAAGGTCCATACCTCGTTTTGCACATCCATTCATGCACACACTCACTTGGGAACATGGAAGTACTCTGCATGCAACCTGTGAGAGCGCTGGGCACTTGGATCAATGCCCAGTGAGAATGTGTTACACATTGCTCTTTAGATATCACAGCTTTGTAGTTTTACTCCAATATCAACTGAATCTATTACCATGGAGGACAGGATTAAATCTGTTATTAATAAAATTATTTCTCAGTTCTTCCCTGTAAGGTCGAAACAATGGAGTGTAACATAGACAGTATTCTGCTCTGTTTTACTGAGCTTTCTTCCTTGCCTTCCCTTCCTCTCTGTATAGCTCTGTTCAAGAAAGAGTGCCAGTGTTTATATAGGGAAACAATATAGGAAATACTTTCATTAAGGGGGATGGAGAACTAAAAGGTTAAACACTGACACAGTTTAAGTACAACTGTTGTAACAACATATGATCATAGTGTACCTGATATATGCACACACCTCAGGCTTTGAGACTAGCCATCTCAGTTTTTACTGCAAATGCAGTATGGCTTAAATGGGAACTGTGTCCTGGTTACTCTTTACATGTAGTTCAATGAAATGTGTTTTTTAATTAGGATCCTGGAATGGTAAGGGGTTGGTTCTAGTCTATTAAAAGAAAGCTCCACCTATTTTTAGTTACTTGGTTTACTTCAGAGGCTAATGAACAGCAGTGCATATCCTCATTGTACAAGGTCTTCAGATGTTTCCTGTGGCAGGCACTATACTAAAACATAGTCTGTTGTGCTACATTATATATGCACAAAAATTTGATTTAATTAAACTTTAAAGAGAAAAAATGAATTAGTGGTTTTATAACTAGGAATTTGAGCTTTCATTTCAAGGAATCAGTCTTTTTGCCTTTTCTTCAGCAGGTTTCTCAACTTCTTTCGATGCTTCACCAGGGCCAATATCAACCAAGGCCAAGTTTTCGAGGAAACAAGTATTCCAGAAGCTACAGGTAAGGATCTGGACTGTTCTGCTACGTATACATGTACATGTATCAGAAAATAGACGTGTATTTTTGAATCAAAAAGTGGAATATAATGTATGTGAGATAATTTAATTCCACCATCACCAAAATTCTCTTTACAGATATGCCCTACAAGATATGGATAAATTCAGCTTGAAGGACAGTGGTCGGGGTGATAGTGAAGCTGGAGACAGTGATTATGATTTGGGTAGAGAGTCTCCAATTGACAGACTTCTTGGGGAAGGATTCAGTGACCTTTTCCTTACAGATGGGAGAATTCCTGCAGGTAAGAGCACAGTGGAAGCTGAGCAGTTTATTTACAGTGCTGCCTGGCTATCACTTTGATAAAGCTGCTACTAAGAAAGGAAAAATTCTTTAGCTTTCAAGTGGTGTATTTCCTTCCTTTTCGTTCCACTTCATGATAAATACTGAACTGAAGCCTTCACATATGTAGTAAAATGAAACCTCAGACACAACTGTCCAGAGCAGTGGCTACTTTTTTCTGTTCACATCATCATAAGCTGGCTCCAAATCCCCCCAAAAAGCACGATCTGCTCCATGTCCTTAGACTTTTAATGACTGGGTGGATGTTTTTGCAAAGCCAGACACTTGTGGCTTGTTAAAAATACACTGAACTATAATTTGGGAGATACATTTTCCACAGTGGGTTTGATCCATATGATACAAACTTCTAAAGTTCAGAAAGGGACTGTGAAGTTGGTCTAGAAATATAGGTGGAGATGAAAGACAAGTATATTTTTTCTCACTGAAAAATGAACTTGATTGGCAAGGGAAGGGTCTAAATATGTCCCAGATTTTAAAACTTGCAACCCTTATTTCTAGCAGAAAGAGCTTAAGAGTTATGATTCAGAGGTAGAAGGCAGAAAAGATAAAAGCTAGAAAAGGGTGAGTGGAAGACAAACACACATGTATGTATTCATGTGCATGAAGTACCATTATTTACTTTATGCCCAATTATAAGTTGAATAGAAGAGACTATAGGAAATTGTGCTAAGTACAGATAGGAGAATTTTGTAATTACTTTGATAATTATACAACCACTGGTTGTACCCTAGATCTTGTACTTACTTCAGATCATATATAGTTTTCTCTGTATAGCCGGCAGGGATGGATAATTTCAGTATGGTTTAAGTTTACACCAAGAGTGTAATCTCTGAAAGTTTAGTAAAGTTATTTTATCTGCAGGGGCATGTTGCTTTGGGGGGCAGTGCAGCACATACGCCTTCCTACAGTGGCCCCCGTGTTGCCCAGAGCTGGAGGAGAGGAGCTGCAGTGCTGCACCTTCCCACTGCTGCCACAGCAAACATCGGTAGGGGGAATTGTACCTGACCTTGGTGCATTTTACCCTGAGAAATATGCTGTTACGCTAGGCAAGAGTAAACCCCAAAAGTTTAATTTGTTCTCCAGACTTGGCCTTCTATCACTTACCCAGGCATTCAGCTATCTCCTCAACCTAGTCTTATGTACCCAGTGTTTCAAAACCAGAGACCCTGAAAGTTAGTATTTTTTCAGACTCTTTAACCTAAATCTGGAGTCCTCATATATTTTTTTATCCTCATCTCCTCCAGCTGCTACTACTTACTCCTCTGCCATCTAGCATGAGGTATATCTCACTCTTCCTTGCCTAGGAGGCAGGGAGGAGGGATCTGTTGTAGCTTTCAGTTGCTGGGGAACTTGAAGTGTTACGGGGTTTGCACTGGCATCTGCCCTGCTGCTGCCGAGAAATAGCTGTCCTCTTACTGGTGGACAGCCGGGGGCTGCCAGCAGGCAGGAGGGGTTACCCTCTTGGCTAGCTTGAATGCTCATGGCTCATATTCTGCTCTTGCAATTCAGTCTCTAAACAGGAAGCTGAAGGATAGGATTTCCGAAAGTGCCCAGCCTTTGCCCAACACTAACTGCATTCAAAGTAAGGAAAACTCCTCAGTACAGGCGGAATGGGGTTGGGCTATCAAGATGGGCGTTTAATCTCACCCAGATGTCCATTTGCTGTTGTGCACGGTATTAATCCATCAGCTAAGTATGTTGAACCCATTTAGATGAATTGATCTACAATCCAAACAAATTAAAAGAAAAAGAAAACTTCCTGGAGGTTTCTTGTTCTCCATTTTGAAAGGTTTTTGCATTGTCAGTCTGAACACAGGCAGAGTGCTGTGAGAAAGTCCTTTCAGTTTGTCCGTTTAAGGTGGAACTGGAAAGGAATGGAGCCAGTCCCCCAAAACTTCAAAAATTACATGGTCAGAAATTTCAATAACTGTCCTTCAAAGACTTGTTTCTTTCTCTCTCTCTTTAAATCTTCACCAATAAGCTTTAAGTTCTGGCAAAGAAAAAAAAAGCTGTTGTGCATCTGGGTTTTTGTTTTTATTGCTGATTTAAGGAAAGACTGTGACACCATTCAATTTCCTCAGAGTATCTTTTGATCTCCTGTCCAAGAATGTCAGAATTTATTATTTTATACCAAAACCAATCCTGATAACATGAGTAACAAAACTCACAATGAGACAATCCTCATTACCAATGAAATGCTAGACCATTGAAGGTCTCTCATTAATTTACAGGAGTCGTCTTAATCAGCAGAGTAATCCTCTTCTCCTGGGATGAGTTGAGAGCTGGCCCAAGCACCATGGATTACTCAGATATCTTTTCTCCTTTCTAACTCTTAGGCATTTCCTGTAAAACAGCACATGTGTGTTTTTCCTACACTGGAACAAAACACTTTAAGGCATTTCAGTCACTCGTATCAAAACATTAGCTACTGATATTTTCTAGATGCTTTTTTTTGTTTGAAGCTCACTGATCAGCAGGCCATTTGCAATAGCTTGTGCAGTATCCAGCCTGCAGCCTGAACCCATATTCTTGAAGAAATTCATACACTCATGTGTAAGACACCGAGAAAGTTTATACTCTGAGGAATAGAAGGGCATTAGGAAAGCAAAAAATATGATAGGCTGTGTAAAGCACAGAGATAAATAACGCTGACAGTATTAGAGTAGGACTGTATCAATCACTGGTACATTCTAAGGTGAAATACTCTGTGCAGTTCTGCTTACACCATTGCAGACAGATTTTGATAAACTAAGTAGATCCAGAGCCAGATTGGAAATGTGATAAGAAAGCGAGGAAAACTTACAGGCTCTGAATGCAAACATTAAGTTTTAGAATTGGCATTTCTTATGTAGTGATTAAATAAATAACAAAAAAGAAACTATTCTGCATGGGCTAATCTAAAGATTAGTTGATAGGGGATTAGGACAAAAGTTTGTTTTGGTCAAAATATGCATAAGGCAAAAGTTTGGCATTTCTGAAAAGTTTCTTTTGAAGTATGTGCCTCAAATTCAAGTTAGTGGCCCCTGCAGCACCTAGGTCTTTTGCAGCAGCTCTGCCAGGCACCCAGGCAGCATCCAGCCTGTGCTGAGGCTTTGTGTCCTACAGAGTTGGTTCTCTTTGGACAAGAAAATTTGGCCTCTCTCCTAGCACATCCCTCTTTGCAGACCTGCCAAACAGGACTTTGCTGGTCTCCTCTTCAGGGACTTTTCCCAGGCCTCTTCAGTAGGAGAGGTGTTTGCAGAGGACTCTTGCAGTACCCCTCCATGGGCCAGTTCAGACCAGCATAGCTCCTCATTGTATTGCTTTTCCCTGAGAGACACCACTAAAACCAAGCAAGTGAAAGAGCAGCTCTGTTGTCTTCTACTCTTCAGCCATCCTTACTGGCTTGGATGCCCACCTTGTGAGTTAGAAACCCCCTTGAGCCAATGCCTGAGCCAGCATGGTACAGTAACCTGAGCTGCAAATGCACTTCAGAGTAACTCCAGTATAAACACGGGAGTCACACTGGATGTGAATTAAGTCATAGGTATTCTGATACTGGATTATAATTTAACTGATTCATTTAAAAAGGTATATGCATACTTGTACGTTGCATATCTGCCTAATATGCAATGTACGCCTCATTGTCTGATCAAAAGGAGATGTGTTAATGAAGAGGGAGATCCCTCTGCACATTTTTCTTCTTCTTTCTTTCCTCTGTCCATTTATTCCCTCTTTATTACTCTGATATGCTTCTGTAATTGCATATGGAAGACTTTAATAAAAATTAAGTAGAAGTTTGGAGGTAGAAACACTTTTTTTTTAATGAAACAGCACTGTACAAAGGGAACAAATGGCTTTAAGTCACAAATGCTAGTTTTCCACCAGGGATTTACATGTTTATCTTCAACCCTCATTAAGAGATCACATTACTGTCTTACATGTTCTGCATTTATTGTTCTCATTTTTCAAGACCATTTGGAAATGAAAGTACGTTTAGATTCAGACCATTTGCATCCGTCACCTTCATGCACATAGAAAGGGAATCTAGATGCCAGATTTGAACATCTTTGGTGAAGTTCAGTCCTTGTCTGTTAGTCCTTGTGAATGTAAGTGATACCTGCAACTGGAGGGTGATGCTCACTCTCCTCTCCTCTCTCTTGCAGCGATGCGGCTGTGCACAGAGGAGTGCAGGGTTCTGGGGCACTCTGACCAGTGCTGGATGCCACCGTTGCCCTCTCCATCCTCCGATTACCGGAGTAACATGTTCATCCCTGGGGAGGACTTCCAGTCACAGCAGCAGCAGCAGCTGCAGCAGCAGCAGCAGGGCCTGGAGCAAGATCCGCAGCCTGCTGATGCCACTGAGAAGAAGAAGAGCTTTTCAACGTTTGGTAAAGACTGCCAGAGTGAGGAGGAGTCGGGGGACACCTGTACCTCCTCTCTCCTCTCTGAAATGAGCAGCGTCTTCCAGCGCCTGCTGCCTCCCTCGCTAGATGCCTACACAGAATGCAATGAAATGGATCACTCCAACTCGTTGGAGCGCAGGAAGGGACATTTGCCTGCCAAGACTGTAAATTATCCACAGGGGGTGGCAGCCTGGGCAGCCAGCACACATTTCCAAAATCCTGCCAACAATGGGCCCACTCTGGGGACTCACTCAAGCGCGCAGCCTTCCTCTAAATGGCTGCCAGCCATGGAGGAAATCCCAGAGAATTACGAAGAAGATGATTTTGACAATGTGCTCAACCACCTCAGCGATGGTAAACACGAACTCATGGATGCCAGTGAGCTGGTGGCAGAAATTAACAAGCTGCTGCAAGATGTCCGGCAGAACTAATTGTTTCAAAAGCCTATTTTTCCATATTTATGGAAAACAAGGATAAAAAAAAAAGGAATGAAAAACAGACTGAAAAGAACTGGCATTGCCAATTAGTTGCATTTATCATAAATGTGTCTGTGTATGTTGAATATTAAAATACTGTATTTTCATATGTACACAATGCAAGTGTGATTATCTGTATTTTAAAAATACATTTGTACCTTATATTTATGTGTAATTTAACAAATAAATTTTATTTTTGTACACCCACAGCAAGCATGTTTTCCTAAATGTATATAGATGGTACCACCCTTGTCAAACTCCCAGCATTCTTGCCACACGGGCATGTAAAAAAATAAAGGAGGGATATTGTTTTCCCTTATTATTTCTTTTAAGTCTCAAATGTTACAAATATTAATTTAAACCACTGAAAAGTTATGCAAACATTAGTTTAAATAAATGATCCAACACCTTGTTGCGATGTTTGGTTCTTATAGTAAAGAGCTGTCAACTCTTTGTTTATTCTGATGCTTTTGGTCTGTAGAGTAATTTTCCCATTTAATTAATGTGTTATTGCAGGCTGGGGTCTTCCTCTGTGTTACAAGTGTTTTCCCAAGTGAATAAATCAAGAAATTCAGTGGTGGGACTTCCAATATTATCTGTGCAAAAAATAAGGTAATTTTTTTCTGCTGTTATGCTGCAAAACCAGTTGAAGTGAGTGGTGTATACTTGAAAGAGCAATAAAATCAGCTTGTCCGACCTCAAGCTGAATTCTCAATTTATGTAAATACAAATTTGCCATTGAGTGCTTTATCCTTGTAAATGACACCAAAATAAAATGAATGTTGCATCTCCCAGGTAAGCAGCTGGTTATACCTATATTTTCCCTCTGTTATAAGTGTGTCTGTCTTGTATTTGCGAAGTAGTATAGAAATACTTGGAACTGCCTAGAAAAGAGCGCTCTTGCTGTTAGTGGCAGTTACATGCAACCTGCAAGTACATTGGCTCTCATTGAATCCCAACCTTCCACAGCGGGGCTTCTCCCTACTGAAGTTAGGTTAAGGAAAACTGGGTAATTTATACCGTGGTGCCATCACCTCTGTGGGATGAAGTAACTGGTATTTCTCAGATAATTGTCAGAGTCAATGTGGTGCCTTTAGATCCTTTTTTTAAAAAATAAACCCACGTTTTTGGTCAGCCTATCATAGACAGATTTTTGTAATAGTGAACAAACTGATTTTACAGTTGAGAAACATGGGTGGGTTGTTCTGGACTCCTGATGCTTGTTTCAGGACAGTGTTAAGTTGCTAAGAGTGCCAGAAAACCTGGGGTTTTGGCCTTTTATTCAGAGCTGCAGATGCATATTCTTTATAGGGTACAGTTTATTTTTTTTATCATAAGTGTGAAAAACTTTTTAAATAATCCAAGTTAACCTGTGTATAAAAACTGGTAAATACCTTTATTCTGGAGAACAGCATTTGTAAAATACTCTACAGAATACAATTAATCTTAGATATAGAAAATTCCTGTTTAATATTACTTCAAAAAAGCCAGAATTTTGTTGTCTGCATAAGCTTTATTTGCTTGGTCTGTGTACAGGGAAACGTCAATCTCATCACTGGTTTCACAGTGCTGTAGATGTGACACTAGTAGATGTGTAGACATTTGTTGACACCTGAATAATGAAGATTTTCACATCTTGTTTACACTTCAGGACTTCATGAGTATAGCTATGCTGGTTAGAAATACCAGGACCTCAGATTTCTAACCAAGAATCCACATTGACAGAAATGATAATGCAGGTGAAACTGTCAAAATGTCATTTTGTCAATATGACTTAACACATTTAAGGGAACTGGCTCATCAGTGTTGGTACAAGAAGATCCTCTAACAGTGGAGACTATTTCTGTTTTCGAAAGTTGTTACAGCACCTTTGAAATGCTATCAAGACCTCAGTCTCATTGAACTATCTCATTACTGAAGGGAAGAAGTCATGACATCTCATATATTAAGTATTTGTATATATCCCTGTTTTCCCTCTTCACCTTGAATCTCTCCTAGGTCTGTTGCCTGTACCCAGTCAGAGCCAGCCCATGATCTTGGATGCAACTTTTCTCACTCCTGATCCAACTTCCAGGATGGGACCGGACTCTGCCCAGCAACAGGACAAGGGGCAATGGTCACAAACTAGTACATAAGAGGTTCAACTTAAACATGAGGAAAAGCTTCTTTACTGTGAGGGTAACAGAGCACTGGAACAGGCTGCTCAGAGAGGTGGAGTCACCTCTGGAGAAATTCAAAACCTGCCTGGATGTGTTCCTGTGTGACCTAGTCTATGTGATCCTGCTCTGGCAGGGATGTTGGACTGGATGATCTTCAGAGGTCCCTTCCAACCTCTACTATTCTGTAATTCTGTGATTCTAACCATTTCCACCTCTCTCCAGACTCAACCTTGTTCCAAACACCCAACACAAACCATTTTTATTCTTTGTACTTGTCAGGGCCCTAAAAGCACTAATATGGCCACCTTCAATGGCCCCAACCAGCCTCACCTGGATCCCAACCTCCCAAGAGGTCAGAAGCTCATTTAAGATCAGCTTAGGGCATTCAGCTGTTGTAAGCATGCTGGTTCCTACCCTTGCCTCCTGGATGGGCCTGGGACTCACTTTATAGCAGTGTCTCCAGCTGCTGCTGACTGGAGTCCTCAGATAGACCCTCATCTGTCCTCTTGCCATGTTGGGGGCTGTTGGTGGATTCCATTACTAGGACCTGGTTCAACGTGCTCTATTCAGGTACTGTACAGTGGCACTTTGTCAGTGAAGTTACTGCCTCTGTTAGGATTGCCCTCAGTTCCTGCCCTGTCTATCCTTCCCTGAGCAGCCCTGCTTCTGATGCTCCCTTGGGTGCTCTAACATCCCAAGTCCTGCCTCTAGCAGCAAGGTCATATTGACTTTGAAACTAGTCTAAATATTGTGGAAGCCCTACCAAATCCTGAGGTTCACAATAGCATAGCTTTCTTCTTAGCTAGGTGGTTTCAGTCTCAGCTCCCCCATTCAGTTTGCCTCTTCTTTTAATAAGTATCCAGTTTCAGTCCCACTCTCCACGTTTCCTCACCCCTAGCTCATTCTCCTTCCATGTCAGCTCTTTGACTCTACTTCTCTTAAGTCAGTCTTACCCATGTGCTAATCCTGAACAGTTCATGGCTGTACTTTTGAGCTTACAAAGTGTTTTGTATCCCAATAACATTGCTATGACTGAAATTCCCAGTTTCTACTTCTTCAGCTGGCTCTAGTTAACACATTCCTCAAGTCCTCTCTTGCCCTAATTTTTCATGCGTAACTGTAGGCTCCACAGCGTTCCTGATCTCCCACACACGTAATGCCTCTTACTGAGTCATTGCAGAGGGTGGCAAGGGACAATGTGCCTTGTCGCACCTACCCACCACTGACTTCACGCAGGAGATGGACAAGAAAGGGAGGCTCAGGCAAAGCAACTCCCAAGACAAAACTTATGCCTGCTCAGGAAATCACTGATGCCAGCCTGGACAGACAGGGTGTGTGAGGTAGTATGGGGAACTGGAAGTTATCTTAAAAGTGTACAACATGCTAGTTTGACAATAGCAATTAAACTTGGAAATTGTTTTAGTTTTCTATTGACATGGGTGAAACATTGCTGTCTGTTACAAAATCAGCAGCTGAAAATGAAACCCTCCTTCAAGTGGCGGTACAGATTCCTCCTTCATAAATAAATGCAGATAGCTATTGCTTCCCATTTCTAGGAGAGGAAATATTAGACCTTCAGGCTCAGACTGGTTCATGCTGTCTACAGACTTGCAGGGCAGCCTGATAAGCTTCATTTTCACAGTCACATCATCCATTAGGGATTACCAACCTGTTTTAAATTTAAAATCCTTAAATCAGTTTATGCCCACTGGCCCATGTCACACGGATAGTCTCAACAATTTAAATAGCCATTGTTTGCAGAGGGGGTTTTCTAGCAAAAATAGGTCCAAATTAATTTCTCTGGCAGTGCTAGGCATCCAAATATCGTAAAATACATAAGGTTTTCCTAGAGGGGATTTCTGTACCAATACACAGTGATAGTATTTGGTATGTGCATTGCTGCAAGAATCTTATCATGTAAAGAGACTAGTTATAAGACCAGTCTCCAGAAGCAAAATTCAAGATTATATCTGAAATGCACCAGAGTCTGAGCTGCATTTATTACTGTAGGAAGCTTGCTAAAAGATCTGTAGATTGTGGTAAATAGGGGAAAAAAATCTTTCTTAATCCTACTCTGTTTAGACTTCTGAATTTTCTCAAGCTTCCCTTATCAGTGGGAGAAATTTTGTGTATATATGTGTGTGTGTGTATGTGTGTGTGTGTGTGAACACGCACACATGTATATATACACATATATATAAAACTTTTATACTTCGAGAACAAGGAAAACTGATACTACACAAATATATTTTAAAAAATAATCTGGATTTGCTACATTTTGGCAATAGAGGGTTAGGGTTTGTTGGTGCATTTTAAGCACCAAACATGAGCATGATTATCTTGTCTGGTTCGCTGGGTTGCTAACACTTCTATAAATGCTTGGCACAGCTTTATCCTTGAAGCCAAAATGTTTTCTTCCATGATATCATAATGACAGAAAAGGTCATGAAAGTCAGCAAATATTAACTACCAAAATACTGGTGGTCTCTATGTGCTGGTGGTTCTGTCATTGCTACCATGGATGAAATTAGTAAGACTTTTGAACAAATAAAAAGGTTAACTAATAGCTCAACAACTAATTTTCTCCAGACTCCATGTACATTTTCTTTTTTAGTCACTTCTGAAATGGATAAACTAAAAAATGTACTGAAATACTGATCAGAGATAGTAGGTTGTTTGACCACTTATTTAATTTGTGTTTAAAGTATTTCTGTAACCACTGCATCGTACTTTACTATTTGGTGTCCATTAGGATAAACATATTGAGAGGATGTCGAGAATGTGGTTGTCAGTAATGTGTTTCTTGCATTCTACGCCCTGGTCATGTTTACAGTTACTTGGTTTAAGAACAGCAATAGAAAGCAAACAAAAGCTACCACAAAATATTTAACCTTTACAGTTTCCTATCTTTTTTAAGGAAAAATTGAAATTCATAGAAAATGCCAGGAAACTTAATTTCCTCCTCTTTTCTGCAACCTGAAGAGAGTGTCAGATTTTTCCAAAGATTAAAAGGCTTGAAAACCTCAATTGTCAGCTGCATATATGAAAAAAACTTTCCATGCTACAGCACCTAGACTAGGATAAGCAATCAAATTTTGCCTGCAAGCTGTGAAAAAGGCTGGATTTATGAAGAAAATCTTATGTTTTAAACTTCATCGGGAAGGACAACACTTGAAGATTAGTACAAGTTGCTTAAGAACTAAAGACAAAAAGAGCTGCCTCTTATTCAGTGTAATATTAGAAGGTTAGCATGGTTAGCATGGTATCTAAACTGAAATCCCTAGGCAGCTATGGCATACATATATTTTCAATAATGCAGTCTGTTACAGAAAGGAGTGAAATTGTGCTTCAAAGTGTATCCCAGGGTCAGACTCCGTCTTCACACAAAACTTTTCCTGCAAGACATTCTGTAATGCACTTTATATGAATAAAAAAAGGAGTGTACTATTGTAATGCCAATCAATAAAACATCATAATTAGCAATCCTGTCACACTTTACATCCTTGGAGCTGTAGATCCATAAATGACTAAGTACTTAAAAAAAAATAAAAAAAATCTGGGATCATTTAACACTCTATTGAAAAAAGAGCCTCTCTGAAGAGATGCACAGGAACAGTTTAAACTATACTGTAAAAACAATTTACAAAAGAATTGGTAAATAATACCTTTTTTAATTAAAACTTGAGGGAGACTCAGATAGAAATGGGTAATAACCTTAGCTGAAATTTGATCAGTGCACACATTCTCCCACTACTTGTGCAAGAAGCACTGTGGGAGATATAGTCAGAAATGACCATGCAAACAGTTTTACAGCTTACATGAAGTATTTAAAGCATCACCATGCATCCAGCTTCATCACACAACTTTGGTTTAGTACTAATTCAAGAGAAGAAAGCACTGCATAATGGATCAACAGCACCCCTTATACATAACCTAGGTATTCTTTGAAAGACTTTTATCTTTATAATGACCACACATTCTGAATTTCAGGAAAGCTTCAGAAGTCCACAAAGTCACAGAAGAAATTTACAGGACTTGAGTGAGACTTCTCCTCACATATTTGTGAAGAAAAATATATTTAAGCAGATTAAGAGATAGAGCTACAAAATCTCCTAAATAAACCATAAGTTGATCTAACAAAATTTTAATAATATAAATCCAAAATTTTGAGTCTTAAAACATGGATGTCTACTTGTTGATTGAGTTTATGTCTATGACTGAAGAAACTGAAATTGTATGATAGGCTGGTGTTTTGGACAAAAAGTTTAAGCTTTCTGGGAAGGGAAAGGGATGTGAAGCTGGGGTTTCTTATAGCTTTGGTAGTGATAAAAGCACTAGCTATACCTTCATATACTTGTATTTTGCAAGGAAAATTTGTCTAAGCTCTTGCCCTGAAGACAGGATTGATCATGGTGGTTTTTTTGTCTGTTTTGCTTTAAAAACACCAACAACTTTTGGCTTTGAATTTACTGAAAACCCAACTTTTACATTTAACCCAACTCCAGTGTATTGCCCTCCCATCATCTTGGCTGGCTTCTTTGCTGGCTGTTGTTTGATCAAGGACGTTACAAAGCAGTTCAAGGAGTTGATCAGACTGGAAACTAATGGCTTGTTCATGATTACCTGCATGCTGCTGCAGAGGTGGTCCGGAGTATAGAGCAGCCTGGGCTTTGGTTGGCATTGGTTGCTACAGACAAATGCCCTTGATCACTGGTGTGATCAGATACTAATTCCTTCATGTCACTGAAACACTGAGTGGCTTTTGGGGTGAGGAGGGGAGAAATTCTAGCAGCAGGGAGTAAAGAGACTGGGAAGTCAATGCTGTCTTGTGTGGTCTAGAAGAGCATTTTACAGCAAATATGGACAGTGATAATTTTCAAACTTTTTGTGCTAAATTATTCAGTGCAAAATGGTATATTTGAATTGCAATGTTTACCCACTTGGCAAGATTTGTTTCCAGCTGGTAAGGCAGTGTCCTAGGGTCACCATGGCAATGTTAAGTAGAAACCATGAATTATGCCTTAAAAGGAAGCGTTCTTTCTGCTGTGTATGGAAGATGAAACAGTCTCTCACACATGGTACTGTGGCTATAATAACTTGGCATAACTTAACATCTTTATCTCTTAAAAAGATAAGACTTCAGCAATGATTATATTTAAATCTCAGAATGAGGATTCAGACTATCCAATTACTTTTATGTACAGGAGAAAAATAGCTAAGACAAGGAAAATAAATAAGGAAAGTCTAGATGAGAGAGGACTGTGTTTGTGACTCCTTTCCACAGACTCCAGCTGGTCTTGAAATAAAAAAGTTGCTCTCTTTATACATAAACGGTTTTGTTACATGTTTAAAAGTGCATTGCCATAACACAGAGTTGAAACAGGAGGGGAGGCACATGTGAGCCTGGTAATCAGTTCTACATGTGTGGATGGATCATGGACAGACTCCTATTTAATCCTGGATGGAGTAGTAAGAGAGGTTGACTGCTCACGCTCCTGAAAAAGCTAACTGTAAAAATCATGTAGTCTAATTAGCTGGAGGTACTGTCTGTGTGTGAGAGAGTATGGGGGGGGGGGGAGGAATCCAAAATTAATTTAGTACTATGCAAGAATAAAAGGACAGGAATAGGTTAAAAAAAAATTCCAATTTTCTTGTTAATCAGTCCTGTGCTGGTTCAAGTATTACCTATTATCCACAGTATTTGCAAAGTGACAGGTAACCTGTTTGGCTTTTACACAAATGATGACAAACAACCACAGCAACATAGTGCACCTCTGACAAAGAATGATGGACATTTTTTACTCAGATAAAATGAAAACAAAAGCTTGGTAAATTGGCAGACTTGAGGCCACCTGTGCTTATTTTTGACCCATCTGGCTTTTTTAAATCCTTATGATAATTAGGTCACCTAATCAAAAAGGACATGTTGACTAGAAAAATGCTTGTGGTGAAGTGATTTCTCATATTTTCAAAATATCAGTAGGTGATACTAAAATCCTTATGCGTCCTCAGTTTTAGATACTGGTTTTTGTTGTGCTTATCTCTGTCCTGATGCTATGGAGAATGCTGTAATTTAAAATTTTCAAATGAACCTTTTAGATAATATAATTCGGGCATCACAGTTTGAGTGGTGCAAGAGGTGAATGGCATTTGCACTCCTTTAAGGAGCCAAGTTATGCTATCACAATCATGCCTTATGATCTTAAAAATCTGAAACAAAACCAGAATTGTCGGTGTGTATGTTGAAGGGCAACCAAAATTCTCCAATGGTTCTCATCTCACTTAGAACAGCCAAGTATATGCTGCATATTCTTGAGCGCTTAACTTTGTATGGGAAATAGCAAAGAGATGTATCACCGAAAACATTTGTAAACAATAGAAAACACAGTGGCTTTCTGCCAGCGTGGGTGGACGGCAATAGCACATTCTTATGCTCTGTATTACTCAATGTAGATTTCTTCAACATCATTTACAAAGTCTACAGCAAAACCTTCATAAAGAATATGCAGCAGTTCAAGTTAACTGTGAAGAGCGATAGTGAAGATTTGTCAGCATATGTAGTTCTGCATTTTTGCATGTATTGGAGTAAATTGCCTGATTCCTTCATACCACGGGGAAACTGCTTATAAAATCCTTATAATAATTAGGTCACCTAACCAAAAAAGAAAATGTTGACTAGAATAAAGAAATAAAGCTTATCATTTAGGTCATGTTCATGTGAGTGTTCATGTTATAGTGTTCTTAGATGGTTTAATTTCTGAGAAATATATATATTCAGATATCCATCTATATGGAATGCATTACTGTTTTGCAAGTAAATTTAGTGATTTTTTAGATTGAAATATCATTGCTATGACTAAAAACTTCTGAAAGACTGTTGTGTTAAGTGTACAGAAAGGAAGTGTTTTTAATGGTAGTGCTTCATTGGAAATGAAACTGCAGTATAATGGCAAACCATGTATCATCGTTTTCAACTTTAATTAGCATGTGAAAGACTAAGGATACTCTTT
>NW_010158454.1:18425-25145 GCF_000695765.1 Mesitornis unicolor
GAACTCAAGGGAAACATCCCAGAAGGCACTGCTTTTATTTTTAGAACTTAATTTAGAACTGAATAAATAAAAAAATACCTATTCTCCTTCAGTTCCTACCCCAGACTTCCAAGGAAATAGGAAGGGCAGGAAAAAGACCTGGACAATCCTCTGAGAGTAACAGTGTTCTGCGCTAACTGTGCCACAGGGCTTAAGTACATCAGGAAATGTCCTGAGCTTCTTTGGGGACACTTAGCAGAACGTCAGATGTGCCTTTCTTGATAAAGCCTTTCTTGATAAAGCCTCTGGGTCAGCTGCTGTGCTGGAGCTAGTAATTTGTGATTGGTAAATCTTGTTAGGTGTCTGCTGTCTTACTGGGTATGATTCAGCTGAGGCTGATGAGGAGTAGGGTAGTGTCAATTAATGCATGAGGTGATTCACTGAGCCGAGTGGTTCCATCAGGGTCTGTTCAAAGCTTGGCTGAGGCCAGAAAATGTTTGATGTCTGTCAGCACTAGCGAGAGGAGTCTGAATGAATCCAGTGTCTCGTTCCAAGGACTGTTGGCTGCATGGGTGGCAGCCAAACATATGGTGACTGTGCTATGGGCAAGGCTCCTCAGGCTGGCAGGATGAGAGTGGCTGCCTTTGCCAGCTCTTCCGCCTGCTGATGAGGTGGGTGTCTGGAGAAGGCATGTGGTTATGCTCTCATTTTCTCCATGCCTGTTGGACTGGTGTCCAAAAAGATTCATACCCTCTTTATGTCCTGGGGCTCAGGGTGAGCTGGTCAGGTAGCAAACGATGCTTCTGGAGAGATCCCAGCTTGTAACTCAGGGAGTGACAACTGTTCTGGGAAAGAGGAGATTTGGCATCTTTTATGATTGAGTGCATTGTCCTCGGTAATGGTCTTTTTCACTGAAAGCAGCAACATTATTATTATCTCTCTATGGAGTCAATGGGCAATAAATGAAAGCCTGTCTGGCTTCAGAAATGAAAATTGATTCCTTCTATTTGGAGACAGCTTGTGTTCTCTCCATCCCCCTTGGAACCTCAACACACAGAAACCTCTGCCAAAATTAGGATGATGCTGCAAGGGTATCAGAAACAGCTCTCATAAATATCAACAGGAAGCAAATACAAACAAACATGGGTGCAAAAGGGTAGCATCTATTCAGTCATGCTGGGGGCAAATCTGGAATGAGAGAGGAATATCACCTGGATGGAAGGTGCATGAGAAAATATTTCAGCCCTAATTTTTATCTTGAGAATTGTTCTGCAGTATGTTCCCAGGCAATTTAAAGAATAGTTAGTTACTGTACATTACATATGGTTGGAAGAGTGTCTTCAGGCGATATAATTAAATGTTGAGCCTTGGACTGATTGTACAAGACCAGTGAAATTAAATGGGATATGATAGATTATTTCTAAAGAACATTAGCAGCAATGCTATATGTTTGGTAGTGTTATGCAGTTTAATGGCATCTTCCCACAGAGTGTACTTTGAAGGAACAATACCTGAAAGCAGAAATAAGGGAGACTATGCTGAAGTATCTCTTTAAGTCCATAAAATGTGAGAGGTGTTGGAGACAACATAATTATCCTTTTTTTTCTTAGCTTACAGTTTAGAATACTTATTTCAGAAGAGATTACTGATGAGTGAGATATTCCAGTTGTAGCACAACAGGAATTAAATTTCCTGTCTTAAATCAACCTACCTGGGGATGGCTGCCTGGTTCTGACTCGCTGGAAGGGCTTCTTGCCCCTCCCAGTAATCTTCTCCATAGCTTTAGTAAATTACTCTGTGACCCATGAGGGGTTTAATCACATTGGAAAACTCTCAGATGAGGCCTTAGTAAAATAAGTAATTTAATACTTTATTAAGTATTTAGAAAAAGTAGCATTCAGTAAGCCTAATTTAGTAAGCTTACTTAGGCACAATTTTCTGGTGTCTCCTAGAGCTTCAGTGTCTATTAGCATGCTATTCACTTCAGCCAGCGCTGGTTACTTAGTTGAATCACTCAATATTTATGGTTGTTTAATCTACTGGGCAAATAACCTAGAATATATATTGCTGGGACTCAAGTTTATTTTATAACACAACCTGAAATTCAGCAAAGTACTTTGGTTCTGTTCAGCAAAGAGGACTAGTCTCTAAATTATATTTGATGTGTTTTCTTGCTATGGGATTGTACTGGGGCAGGGGGTGGGAGGGGGTTCATTGCATTTTGAGGAGATCAATGTAGAATATGTTAAATGTCAAAAACAAAATCAAAGACTTGAGTACCAGGTGAAGTGAATTGGCTTGAAGACGAACAAACTATCACTGAATACAAAAGTGTTTAAAGAGATTTTCATAAAGTGAACATCAATAATCTGAGATGCTATGGATGCTTTCTTAACTTTACGAAAGTATATATATTTTTTTCCAAATGTAATTACTTTAAAAGGCACTCAATTAGAGAATACAGTGGTAATTTAAACATATGAGTGCATGGAGAAGATTGCCCTGATTTAAGACAGAACAACAAATTCAGACCATTGACAAAAGCTGTTTTGTAAAAATACATTTCTAATCTTCCATAGTCAAGTACATCAGAAAATACAACAGATTCCTTGATCATGATGATCCTACACCAGAAGGTGAGCACATTTCTTTCTTGCCCTTTCAGAAGGGTTTACATAGATAGCTCAGTGACTGGAACCATAGCACAGGTGAAAAACACAGACCCCTCCAGTGACAGGTGGAAAAATAAAAACCAAACTGGGCATATAACAACAATATTTGTAATATCAATAATTTCACAAACAATTAATAAAATTCATGACATTTCAGAGAGTTTTTAAGAATTATTCCAGTTTTTACAGGTGAGAAAACACATACAGGCGTAGGCAAGGTCAAAGAAGAACTGCAAACCAAAAGCAGGTATTAATGTATGAAGAGGCAGTCTTCTGCTCCAAACCATACTTAACACAGAGTAAGAAGTGCTTTCAGTAATGGACTACTTCAGCCAGGAGATTAACTACTGCTATTATATTGATGCAAACTTGTTTTACCAAGATGAAACAAAATGTACAGAAAGGCGGGTCAGGCTAAACTGTATCACTGAGAATGGAAACTGGGGCAAATGTTCTCTTACACTTTTCTAGAAAACCACAATTACTTTTTGCTCAAACTCATGCATATTAATAAAATAATTTGATACTATTGGACTGGCATTTTCCAGTGAAAGCTTACCAAGTGCAGTATATCCCAGCAGTCAGAACTACAGGGTAGACAAATACCACAATTTAAAAGAGTCTTTTCTGAAGCAGGGCAGTTCTACTAAAATTAAAGAAAACAGCATCTTAATATCTACAAGAATTTAAGGCTGGAAAGCTGTCTCTTAACTGGTTTGTTGACAGAATAATTAAATTTTCTGCTGAATAGTGAAAATTCTTAACCATTTAAGACAATGAGAATAGTCTTAATATAACTCTTCATATAGTTTTAGTTCCCTCCTTTTCTCTAATCATTAGTGAGGTGCCGTTTATAATAAGTTATCTGGTTCTCTAATCCAGAAAACTGACAATTAAAAGACCCATCTCCCACCTATAACAGTAAAAACAAAGAATGAGAGACAATGAGGAGGATGTGTCCTGGATCTAATTCAAGAAGGACATTAACAAAGAAAATAGTACCTGGTTTACTAAATGTGAAATCTGATCTCCAAAACATTACAAATGGAAAATGCATGTCTTCATCCTGCTTCCACTTCTGAGTTTGTTTTTAAAGTGACTCCTTATTGTTGAACGTGATTAAGAGAGAAAACTGGAGTATCAGCAGCTGTTTGCCCATGAGAAGTGCTTTGGACTATTTTGATCAATTTGAGCATGGAGCACAACTCTTCACAGAAGATATCTAAAAAGTACCAGGAAACAGGATCATTAGTAACAGCCTTAGCAACTGTCATTAGAAGAAATTGCTTGGAGACTGAGAGAATATTAGGGAGAAGGAAGCATCCCCACTGTATCGCCTGTACTATTCTGTATTACAGTAATTCTGTCTTCTTATAGCACTGAGTGTGTTTATTTAGCTGGAGGCTGTTGGGGACTAAAGTGATGAGTAAGAGAGGTGCATGTTTAAATTTAAATGTAGGCTTTCAGTTTGTTTTAGGATTTCAGGACTTTTAAGAAAGTTCTGTAGGAAACAGGAACTTACAGGAACTGCAGGATTGCAAAAAACAGTAAAATGAATTATATAGTTATTTTTCTAAGAAATAAAGAAAAAGGAAAAAAATGGCAGAAATGAAGGGCCTAAGTGAAAGAGCAGAACATTTATTTTCATTCAGAGACTGGCAAGGAGCTCTGTGTACACAGCTCATTCATTTCCCACAAAGCATAACAGGATGGAAATTAAAGACAGAAAATACTTATTAGGTTATGCAGGCCATTTCCCAGTGCTAGCAGAGAAGGAAAGAGGTGGAAAGTACATCTCGTGTCACTCTATCATGTCCCCTCTGGCTATATTCAGAAATGACACGAATAGACTCTGAAGGGAGCCCCACCCAGTCACTTTTAGCTAGAGGAAGCTTAATCACATATGAAATGGTTTGAGAGGAAGGGAAAATTTGGGGATGCTCATAGAGATGGGAGAACTCTTCACTTTGTCACCTGGAGTGCTTTATTGAATTTATTGATATAGGAAGTGGAAAAAAGCTGCAGTGGTAGTCTGGTTTGCTGTAAGATCTATTCTCTTTGTGCTCACATGCTAAAACCTTCCCTTCAGCCATCCTCCTCTGGGGCTGTACCCCTTCCACATTGAAGGGGTGACTACAAGGCTCTGAGATTGTTTCTGATAGGCAATGAGTTATGTGCCAAAGAGGATACTTGACAGCAATTTGGAAATTTTGCAACTAATAAAAATCATGGTGCTTGAGCTCTTTTGGCCTGGTAGTCAGAAACTGAAAAAAGTGATATCAAAGTTTCATTGTAAAAAGTGAAATGTAAAATGAAATGTAAAAAAAACTATATCAAAGTTTTATTGAAAAGTCCCTTTGACTTGCCTTAAACATGTGACAGCTAAAAATAACAGAATTTTAAACTAATTGAGATCTGCCCCTCTCCCTTTGTTTGCTTTACAGCTCTGTGGTCTTTTTTATTTTGATTTTGAAGCTGAATTCCTGTAACTGCTACCACCAAAGCCAGATCACATGGGTAGCAATTTAAGACTGAGTAATCTTCTGAGCCTTTTTCAATCACCCGACTACAGGCATAACTACAGCTGCCAGAAAAGAATCTAAGTGTTTTCTTTCCTTTTCTATTTTTTTTCCCCTCTTGTGGAATTTTGTTCAAGTAGTTTATCTGAGTTTTATTTTTTTTTTAATTCCATATATTTTTAATATGTTTGTAGATTACTCTGAAGCCACCTGACTGAGTTTTTGTTTTGTTTAATTCTTTGAAAGCACAGTTATAATTACAATCCCTCTCTTTTTGCTGAGGGTGTTTGCTGGAGTGCCTTTTTAAAATGCAGTCCGAAGCAGGCAGAGTCATACAGTTACTGTAAATAACATGCAGCATGCAGACTTGAGTAGGACAGAGAAACAGACATAAAATATAGAAAAAACATGCAAATTATTCACCTTAGCATATGAAAGATCTGAAGTTAGCTAATTACCAACGTTAAAGATTAATCTTGAATTATGCTTGTTTGTTTTGGTAAAAGAATTACTCTGGCATCTTGAAATGTGACACGATGGGGAAGAAGTAAGCCAAACTGTGGTGGAGTAATCTTTTAATAGCAAAGACAGACTGCCCTTCTTTAAGGCTCTGGACAACAAATGTTTTTGCAATTATTATCAGACGATGTCTGCAAGATCTGAGGGTCACCAGTTTATGAGGTATCATGGGTCTGATCTTTGTGGTGTCAAAATGGATATGTGCTTTGAAGTTATAATAGCTGAGCAGATTTATATCAGCTACAGTATCTGGGCAAACTGATTAACTGATTATTATTGTGTTCTGGGGAGGCTTGCCTTTGATCTTGGATACTTTTGAATGCAAGGACAGCCCAGTGCATTACTCAAGGTGTTATAATCTACCAATTCTTTCCTGTGCAGAGCTAGTGGACATCCCAAAAGATGTTTATATTGTTGATGTCTGAAGTAGTTTGTTGCTCACAATCTGATGGAGAAGTCCAGGGAAGCTCATGGTCACCTGCTTAACTACAGGAGATGAGTAACAGCCATCAGTCATTCCTTTGTGCAGTGACCAGCAGAAAGAGAGTATCAAAACTGATGTTGTTTAAACTAGATTAGACAAATAAGACTTCTACCTTCTGGTGGTAAAAAAAGCTGAACAAACCAAAACAAAGAACCTCCAACTCTATATCCATAGAATAAAACTGTCATCAAAAGTAATATGAACAGCCTAATGGAAATTGCTGTTTACTATCCAGATCAGAATGTTCTGAAAAATAAAATTAATATTGTGGATTAATATTTTTTACTTTTGGCTCCAGTTGGGGCTGCTTTAGGACCCTCCTAATAAGGACAGGAGAGCAGAAGTTTTGGGAAAATGGAGTAAGTTCTACTGCTTAATTGTATATTCTTTAAGAGGAATAATTGTAGCAGTTTTGAGAGGCATTATATTATATGAAAGACAACACAAACACTTGATTTGCATTTTCTGTTTCAATATTTTTTACAATTGAAAGGCCAGCATTCATTAGAAAATGGAATATTAATAAATATTTTAATAAATTTTAATT
>NW_010158455.1:0-215 GCF_000695765.1 Mesitornis unicolor
AACAGCAGTGTTGTTGCCGAGCTGATCCAGCACTGGTGGTCTGATAGTGCTGCATAGCCTTTATTATTTTTATGTATTGTTTTTGAGTCTGAAAGCTTTATCGGTGACCTTGAATGCTGCAGGATAGGATTGCTGTTTCCAGCATAGGTGTGCACCTGGAAGTCACTGCTTGAGTCGGACCAGCCGTGGAGGGTACGGGGGCGATGCCAACAGCC
>NW_010158455.1:246-2155 GCF_000695765.1 Mesitornis unicolor
CCTACAGCTGCCATCAGCGGGGCCCAGGCAGTGATAAAGTGCTCGGGAGATTACCAGCCTGGGCTAGGCTTGGGTTTGTGCCCAGTTAAGAAGAGAGTCTGTTGCTCATTACTGATCACCTAAGCCATCTAGTCTTGCTTTTATTTCATTATGGTATTCTTAGCAATTCCTGTTACTGTGATACTGCCCCCCTTTTTGAGGGGATTTGTATGAAGAAGCTTCCTAGCACTTCTGCTCAGCTTTTACAGTTTAGCATTTTGGATCTGGGGTCAGAAACATCAATTTATCTTTTATGCTGACTGTGTAATAGGCAAACATGCATTGTATTAACCATTTTAAATATTACTCCATTAAGCTGGCATATGCTGCATTCTGTGCTTGCATTCTGAGCTTGCCAGATGCATGTTAGTTCTAGTCTGGAAGAGAGAAGCATAGTCACACATAAGAGATTATGATTACTTGTACATGCAAAGGTATGCCCCTTCCTCAGGACTCAACCTGAGCACAAGCTGAATGTTGGAGTGTATGCACACTCTCTCATAGATCATTTTTCTTCCACAGCTCTCAGTTGTTAATGCAGATGAAGGAGTGTTCATAAATTTTGCTGAAGAACTCAGTCATGTTTTTTTTAAAACGTCCTAGTCACCATAATGCTTTGAAACTGTAGAAGAATTAGGTTTCAAGGTAGCTCTAGTTGTGTATGAGAAGTTAAGATGCAGAAACTTAGAGGCACCTTACTGTCAGAAAAGCTAGGATCTCACATGGTGTGGCAGGAAACTGACTACATTTAAATTAAAAGCACAATTGAAAATTGAAAGTGAAAAGCTACTGGTAACGATAGTAAGAACAGGTGAGGTATCAGTCCATCCTAGAGCCAACACTGCTTGTGAGTTCCATTAGTTTGTACTTAATGTTAGTTTCCATATCAGTCACGGTGGCCAGCAACATGCCTTTACATTGGCTTCAGTATTTTTAGTAAAACTCTCTTAGAATTAATTTTCAAGTAAAACAAAAGACCTTAATTTTCAAATTTCCGTATTACAGATTGTGTCCATATCTCATTTGTAACCAAAAGTGGCAGTCAGTTTTTCATTTTTCGTTTTGTTCATGCAGTTAAAGTCTAACAATCACATTTATACTGACTTAAGAGCACCTCAATGACCTTTATGTAATTTCTTTTAGCCATGATTTGAGTTGTCATGCTCAATTTTGGCAGTGTCACAAGACTAGTCTAGCCAGGGAATTATGAGCTGACATGTATTAATTGTTAGAATATAGCCAATATAAGCCTTATCTGGTTAGATTGCATCTCTCTTCCAAGGCAGAAACAGCCTATGCAGCACAGTATCTTGCATTAAAATATGACAGTGTAGTGAATTTAGGAGGATTGAGGGCCTGTCTTCAATAGTCAGTTGAGCAAATAATCACAGTTTATTAAACTTTTTTTCTGGTTTTGGAGAATTATCGAGCTGAAGCAGTAAAGATGTCCTAGAAAGTGTTTGCCTAGATTATGTTGGCAGGCTGCTTATTTTGCAATAGCTAGGGTCAATGACTCCATGCAAACAAACTTTGCTAAAGCTTCTTCATAAATAAAATGAATAAAGGTTGTTTAACCTGCTACTGACTCCTATACTTCGGCGAACCATGCCAATGAATGAGCAGTAACCAAACAATATTATGCAGGAAAATGCCAAGCTGCCCTAAATAGCTTTGGTTTAGCAAAGGACTCAACTTTGGCCTGGATATGTGACTTCTTGTTCTGACAGCAAAAGTGATGGGAGGTAAATACGCTTAGGTAATGTAGAACCGGTAAAAAAGGATACATTTAGACCACTGTCAAAAGAACATTAGTGTGTTAATCTGTAGCGATATTGATATAGCCGATGGGCTGAGACCAATGGGATGAGGT
>NW_010158456.1:0-2328 GCF_000695765.1 Mesitornis unicolor
ACCATCTGGTCCGCAGCTTTCACCTGGGCCGCGGAGGAGGGAGGTGGCTCCACGGAGCGGAGTGGAGCCCCGCGGGCGCGGAGGGGAGCCGGGCTCGGTGCGGGAGCCGCACCGGGCAGGAGCGGGGCCACGGCAACGTGTTACAAATTTATAAACATTATACATTAAGCATTATACATATTTGATTTACACCACGATAAGAAGTTGGTGTGTTGTTGTTGTGGTGTTTTTTTTCCAGAGGATGCCCCAAACCCGCGTGTTCACATAGATTGAGCAATTCTCAACACACACTGTAATAATGAGCTTTAATTCTCTATCCAAGCAGAACTTGAGCAATAATAATAAGCACATCAGAACAATTTGTTTACTGTGACATTGCACAGGCTGCAGGGTCCAAGACTAGCTACAATAAACGGTAAAAACCAAGGAAAACTCTTTAGTACAGGAAAAATATTGCGATAGAAACATGGTTTTGGCTTTCAAGGAAAGAGGGACTTTTTAACTGGAATATTTTGCACTTGTCCAAGGTATGTGGTTTTAAATACTTTATTCCTATTCCCCTCACACGTTTCTTTTCTTGTCTAACCTTTCTCTTTCGCCCCCAGGATTGCGTTTAAACCTTGGTGCAGAAACGTAATTTTTCTCTTGGTTTTTGTTTGTTTGTTTGAGTGGGCTTTTTTTTGTTTGTGGGGTTTTGTTCCTTTTTCTTTAATCCTCTCGTCCTGTCGGCTCAGCCTTCTCGCAGTTTGATAGAAAGTGAATAGTTCCATCTCTTCGAATAAAAAATACCTGAGTTATTCTTGCAATGGCTTTTTGTGTGTTGCCATATAAAGGTCTGAAGGCTTTCCGCCTGTTGTGTGGATGGCAGCCTGCGAGGCTTTCCTGCAACCCGGTAAACGGTGGCACCTCGGCTTCTCCTGAGCTTTTGCCAAGGGCGGCTGCGCCGGCTGACCCGGGGCACCCCGATCCGTGAGCCCTGGTGAGCTGGAAACTTGTCGTAACAAGCAGGATTAGTGTGCAAGAGTGCGTGTTTGAGGGGGTTTAATTTGAAATGCTGTAAGAAACTTCTGTGAACTGAAGCGTCCTAAAGACAGAAATTTAGCAGAAAGATAACATTTCCCTTCGTAAAGAATCCCACTGTAGCCGACTGTATAATAAGACTATTATTTTAAATGCCGTAACCTTTTTTTTAAATAAAAAAACCAATATTAAAAAAAACCCAACCCATACTTCTTGCTTAAAAAAAAGAAACGCATAGCTATAAATAATTTCTTTATACCTTAACGTTGTAGCTGGGCTTTCTCTGTCTATTTTTTTTCCTGAGGACTCCTAATGCTATTAATTTGTCTAAAACTTTATCCTGGGCTGTCTTGAATTATTTCCCTTCTCTATCCTTTAAAACATTTTCATAATAAGCGTGACTCCGGACAATGTTTGATTTGTTTTTCTCCCCTCATCCCGGTTTAGACTGAGACATTAGCTGAATTCCCTGGGGGTGATTGGATGCAATTCGCTGAAAGTCGACAGGCACGTCCTGGATGTTAGAAATTCACTTTTCCTCAACGTGACAAGGCTGAGTTCGATCTACAATTGTATTTGAAAGGGCAATGAGCGGAAAGATCTCCCATCATTAAAGCCTCCCTCTTCTTTAGCAAAATAACAAGATACTTCATTTGCACACAAACACTCAGGGAAAAAAAATCTCCAAACCCCAACCGACCCGCGATAACTCTTTAATAAAACGCTATCTCTGCATAATTTGGGGGGGGAGGACACGACATATCAAAAGGTATCGAAGGTCCCCGAAAGCGCCCGTGTGATCAAGTTGACTTTTTACTTTAAATCTTGAATAAGATGTGAGTTGTAACAAGGGGATTTGCACTTACTCCATGACCCTTGTAATTGGATTAAATATAGACTGAGACGTACAAAAACATACCAAGATTGACACCTGCCAACTGGACTTCCTTATGATTGATTGTGATGCTTCGTGCTGGCAACAATAATGAAATAAATTGTATGGATAAAACAGCACATTTGTCATTTCCGTGCCATAAGAGAGGAAGGCAGGGTGTTAGGCAAGCTGTTATCTGACAGACACGAACAGCAGACACAACTAAAGAGCTAAACAAGGATTCCAGACATTGACAAGACAAATTATAACTTGTCACAACCTTTTTAAATTCAGAAGTTTTCAATTAACATCTATATTGCTGCTACATATAAGATCGGGTGGACTTAAAACACAAACAGGCAGGGACGGAGGGCGTCGGGGGCCGCGGGAGGCTGCAGCGTTGGTGCTGTCCCGGTTGCCGGCGCTCACCGGAG
>NW_010158457.1:0-1594 GCF_000695765.1 Mesitornis unicolor
CCGCGCCCCGGTGAGTGCCCGGGACCCCCCTTCTGGGGGCTGGGACTCCCCTTTTGGGGTCTAGGATCCTTCTTTTGGGTGTGGGACCCTCCTTATGGGGCCTGGGATCCTTCCTTCTGAGGGCTTGGACACTCTTTTCAGGTGTAGGATCCATTTTTTGGGGCCTAGGACCCCCCTCTCTGGGCATGGGACCCCCCTTTTGGGTATAGGATCTCTCTTTTGGGCACTGGGACCCCCCCTTTTGGGTGTGGGACCCCCTCTTTCGGGACCTGGGGCCCCCCTTTTTGGGGTCTAGGATCCTCCTTTTGGGTGTGGGACTTTTGAGGCCTGGCATCCTTTCTTCTGAGGGCTGGGACTCCCTTTTCAGGTGTAGGACCTCCCTTTCTGGACATGGGACCCCCCTTTTGGGGCCTGGGACCCATATTTTGGGGGCTGGGACCCTCCTTTTGGGTGTGGGACCCCCTTTTTTGGGCCTGGGACCCCCCTTTCAGGTGTAGGATCCCCTTTTTGGGGGCTGGGAGCCCTCCTTTTGGGCGGGGGACTCTCCTTTTGGGGCCTGGGATCCTCCCTTCTGAGGGCTGGGACCCCCTTTTTAGGTATAGGATCCCCTTTTTGGGGGCTAGGACCCCCCTTTCTGGGCATGGGGCCCCCCTTTTGGGGCCTAGGACCCCCCTTTTGGGGGTGTGGGACCCCATTTTGGGGCCTGGGACCCCCCTTTGGGGGACTGGGGACTTGCCCCATTATGGGCATAGGACCCCCCTTTTGGGGTCCGGGACCCCCACTTTTGGAGGCTGGGACCCCCCCTTTTGGGGGCTGGGACTCTTCATTTGGGGTCTGGAACCCCCCCATTTTGGGGCCTGGGGTCCTGTTTTGGGGGCTGAGGCTCTGCTTTTTGGGGTCTGGGACCCCCCTTTCGGGGTTGGGACCCCCCATTTTGGGAGCTTGGGACTCTGGGTTTTCTGGGTGGGACCCCCTTGTTTTGGGGGCTGGAACCCCCCTACATTGGGGTTTGGTTTTGGGATGTGGGACCCCCCTATTTTGGGGCCTGGGACCCCCCATTTTGGGAGGTTGGGACTCCTGTTTTGGGAGTGGGACCCCCTTAATTTGGGAGCTGGAACCCCCTTATATTGGGGGGTGGTTTTGGGGTGTGACCCCCATTTTTGGGGTGTTTTTTGGGTGTAACTCCAGTTTTGGTGTGCAACACCAGTTTTGGGGGTGTTCTTGGGGTGTAGCCCCCGTTTTTGGGGTGCAATCTCCAGTTTTGGGGTGGTTTTGGGGTCTAACCCCTGTTTTTGGGGTGCAGTCTCCAGTCTTGGGGTGTTTGTTGGGGTGTAGCCCACATTTTTGGGGTTTAGCCGCTGTTTTGGGGGTGGTTTTGGGGTGTTTGTGCTGTAACTCCTGTTTTTGGGGGATTTGGGGGTGTAACCACTGATTTTGGGGTGCAACCCCCGTTTTTTGGGGTGGTTTTGGGTGTAACCTGGTTTTTTTGGGTGCAGCCTGTTGTTTTGGGGTGTAACCTCCATTTTTGGAGTGTTTTTGGGGTATAACCTGTCATTTGGGGGCATTTTTGGGGTGTACCCTGTTGTTTTGGGGT
>NW_010158458.1:0-341 GCF_000695765.1 Mesitornis unicolor
GAGGGGTCGCTCCGCGCCCTCCCCCAATCAACCAACCCGGTAATTTCCCGCCAAATCGCTCCAAGTGCCTTCACTTCACCCCCACCGCTCGTTAGCGACCGTTAATCATCTCAATTGGGATGGGTTTTAATTACCCGGTCCCCGTCAGCGCCGGGGAGACCCCAAACTCCCCCTACCCCCTTAAAATCAACACCTCGGGGGTCAACGTTTCGCCTTATGACGGCTCAATAATTAACGTTTTTGGGATCTAATTGAATCGCTGAGATTATGAAAAAAGTGTTAATTACGGAGACCCAGCGGCGTTAACGACCTCGAGACACTAATTATGTGGGGCGAGCCCC
>NW_010158458.1:711-1412 GCF_000695765.1 Mesitornis unicolor
GGATGGGGGGCGAAACCCCATGGATTTGGGGCTCAGCCCCATGGATAGGGCTCGGAACCACCCCAGCCCCACACATGGGGGGCTCAGCACCTCCCCTACCCCATGGATGGGGGACTCAAGCCCATGGATTTGGGGCTCAGCCCCATGGATAGGGCTCAGAACCACCCCAGCCCCACACATGGGGGGCTCAGCACCTCCCCTACCCCATGGATGGGGGGCTCAGCACCACCTCAGCCCCACAGATGGGGGTCAGACCCACCCCTGCCCCACAGATGGGGGGCTTGGCCCCACCCCAGTCCCACACATGGAGGGCTCAGCCCCATGGATGGGGGTCAGCACCACCTCAACCCCATGGATTTGGGTCTCAGCCCCATGGATAGGGCTCAGAACCACCTCAGCCCCACAGATGGGGGTCAGAACCACCCCAGTCGCTCGGATGGAGGTCAGTCCTACCCTAGCCCCACAGATGGGGGTCAGAACCATCCCCCTGCCCCATGCATGGGAGGCTCAGCACCACCCCAGCCCCACAGATGGTGGGCTCAGCCCCATGGACTGGGGGCTCAGCACCACCCCAGCCCCACAGATGGGGGGCTCAGCCCCATGGATGGGGGGCTCAGCACCACCCCAGCCCCACGGAAGGAGGTCTCAGCCCCACAGATGAAAGGAGGCAGCTCCTCACCTCCCTCCCTCCCCCCCCACCA
>NW_010158459.1:0-202 GCF_000695765.1 Mesitornis unicolor
AAAAAAAACCCAAACAAAAAACTACTGTGCTTTTCTTCAGTATCAAGCTAAAAAATGGCAAATTAAACACTGGATTAATCACACACCTCTCTTCTCTCTGTTTTTTAAAAATTTTTCTCTAATTAGATTAAGATTGCCAACATTTGAAAACAAACAAATGTACTGAGGCATGGCTTAGGGTTTATTAAAGACAATGGAAAGA
>NW_010158459.1:213-26832 GCF_000695765.1 Mesitornis unicolor
GGTGACTTTAAGCTTTTGGATCCAGACTTTGCTGTATTAAATCAAGAAACCATGAAAAATGATGTGAATGACAAGTTCTAAGAGAACTGCTCCAGGAAAGTAGATTTTTTTTTAAGTGATTTGACGTAATTAAATCAGTTCACCCATGTGAGAGAAGCTTTTTCTGGTCAGGAAATAGTTTAGAATTTTTTTGGTTTGGCTGTGTGTGTGTTTTATTTCATAGTTGATTTTAACTAACTAGTTAAAAGCAAAGGCAGAAGTAGTTGTGTTAAAACATATGACATGTTCTGCTGTTTTTTTAAAGGGTCTCTGTATGTTGTGTTTTCTTCTGAAACTTGTGGAATTCTGAACTCATCAGTTCCTGCTCTGGAAAGCAGCATTTTTGAGAACATAAAACAAAATGGTTATCTCTTAATTCCTATCTTCAAACAAAATTTTGTGGTCTGTTAGCTTTGAACATAGTGACTTGTTAAGGCTATGTGAACTGCTGAGCCTGATTTTATAAATGGCTGAAATTTCTGGCCAAATCTTAAAGCTTGAGAGTAAGCTTTCAGGATCCAGATCTACTTCTTGAAGGACGTGAGAGGACAATGGAAGAGAGACTTTCTGTAGTCATGGTGTGCTGTGGTCATAGGGTGAGAGAGAGGTTTTAACCTCAAATTTCTATCACACAAGCAGTGTAACTGTATCCATCCCTGTAGGGTTAGGACAGCAGGGACAAGATTGGCCTGAGCAGCTGCTGGTTAGCCACTCTTGAGTATCAGCCTGTGCTTGCAGCGGGCAAGGTGCTGTTTTGTGACTTGCAGACTGCAGAGCAAAGGCAGGGCCATTTAAAAGAAGCCAAGTGCTGTAACAAACAGGTAAGAAAATGTGCTGGAGGAAGTGCTAACAAACTCATTAGAATCGTGGAATGCATTGGATTGGAAGGGACCTTTAGAGGTCATCTAGTCCAACCCCCCTGTAGTGAGCAGGGACATCTTCAGACATTGGAAGTGTCTGAACCACTTCCCAGGGGAAGTGGTAAATTCCCCTACACTGGTCAGTTTTAAGAGCCAGCTTGACAGGGTGCTGACTCAACTCATTTGAAGTATACTTTTACCTTGAGAGGTTGGACTAGGTGATCCTTGTGGTCCCTTCCAACCTGGTATTCTATGATCTTGAACTAGATCAGGTTGATCAGAGCCCCTTCAAGCCTGACCTTGAATGTCTCCAGGGATGGGGCCTCCACTACTTCACTGGGCAACCTGTTCCAGTGATCAACCACCCTCATGGTGAAGAACTTCTTCCTGATGTCTAATCTAAATCTACCCTGCTTTAGTCTAAAACCATTGCCCCTTGTCCTATTGTCCCTTGTAAACAGTCCCTCCCCAGCTTTCTTGTAAGCCCCCTTCAGGTACTGGAAGGCCACACTAAGGTCTCCCTGCAGCCTTCTCTTCTCCAGGCTGAACAACCCCAAATCTCTCAGCCTGTCTTCATGGGAGAGTTGCTCCAGCCCTCAGATTGTTTTTGTGGCCCTCCTCTGGACCCACTCTAACAGCTCCATGTCCTTCTTGTATGGACGGCTCCAAAGCTGGACACCATAATCCAGGTGGGATCTCATCAGAGCAGAGTAGAGGGGCAGGGCCACTTCTCTCAATCCATGAGGCCACGCTTCTTTTGATGCAGCCCAGAATTAGACTGGACTTCTTCCTTCAACTAGTCAGAAGGTAGTATACCAGCAGGATATTTAAGTCGCAGTAGATGTCTGGAGTAGCATTGCTTCCCAGATGTGAAACAGCCAGCCCATTAAATAGCTGTGATCATGCAAAAGAGGGTTGTAACCTGGCCAAATCTGAAGTAGGATTCATTTTGTATCAACACTAGAATAATTCAGACTAACAAAAAGCATTTTTCTGGCCTAAAGGTTTGGGTAGGTGTCTGCATGGATTGTTTAATACTTGTCCCAGTGTGAGATACTTTTGAAAGAAATAGGATAAATCACGTTTTGTGTGCCTGTTGTATATCTAATATACAGCTGTTCAGTTTTCTTAAAAAAAAAAAAAAAGGTAAAAAGCCCATGAACACTTAATTCCTAATTAGGAATTAAGAATTCTTAAGAGTCAAAAAAAGAATGTGTTTCTATCCTGATATGCTAAGTAATGATTTATAAATACTATTTTTAGGCATTGATGTTGGTATTTAAAGAGGAGAAGAAATTCCTGGTTGGTCACTATGTGTCTGATAGGAAAGATGCCATTACTGTGGTGGCGGATTATCCTAGGAATGCAAGTTAAATGTCTTCATAAAGAAGGACACTTTATGCGGCTGAACAGCTGGTCTTTTCCCAGACTTGGAGCTCTGACCTCAAAACACATCCCGAATGTTAACAGGCTTCAGGAACACTGAACAAACGAAATGAGCAACACTTCAGGATAATCTGACAAGTTGTGTTTTCATATTTACTTAAAAGAAATTTGGATAAAGTATATAAAGTAAATCCTATTTAAGGATGTTAGCAAGGCAGCCAGCTCCCTGTTTTTTATTCATCTTTGTATTTTGCTTGATTCTCTGTTTTCCCCTTCTCATTTATTGCAAAACTTTCCCTCATTTCAGATCTTCTGTGATCAGCTCCTAGCTTGTCTGCAGACAGTGTGACACCAGGTTCTGTGGTGCAGCAGGGTTGTTGTGCACTGATGTGTATGTTTCTTAGTTTTCACATGGCTAGGATTTGAAACAGCTTAAAAAACACCAGGCTGTAATGTCTGTTCCTGTGTGGTTTTGTTGTTGTTTTAAGTTGTCCTGTTGTGTGGAGTGCCATGCCACGCGATAGCCGAGTGTCACGGGTGACTGTCCTGTTTCAGGCAGGGGCAGCGGTCTGTAGGCCTATTTAGTCCTTTAAGTCCTGACACAAGGGCTAAATCGTGTTGGATGCAGGAAACATTTGCTTGAGAAATGTTACCTTGCTGTTACAAAGAGAGCATTGGTAGATGTCTCATTCTTGAAACATGCAGAGTTGCTTTCTTGTGCAATGCTGTTGAAAAAATAAGCACTGCGGGGTTTTGGGGGGCTTTTTTAGTCAGCACACTGTAAAATCCACAGGAGTTCCCCTCTTCTGTCAGTGATTTGCTTTTTTCCAGGAATATGAGAAAACAGAGCATGAAAAAAGTGCATATGATGCAGTGGTCAAATAGTTTTTTGACCAAAAAAGAATACAAGACAGACCCACAATAATATTGAACTGAAGAACCTCCTGCATTATTTACAATTCTTACTAAGTAAATGTCCTCAGGACAAAAATTTGACAGCGATTATACCAAGTTCAGAAGCTAAGTAGCGAGGATAAAATTTAGGAGTTAAATCCTTTCAGGAGTTAAATCAAGTGAGTGGGGGATGGGAAACAAAATGTTAGAAGATACTTTGCTGGTAACTTAGTACAACTGCAGTTACTAATATGATGTTATAAGTTTGTAGAATTTCCTACATATTTGTGGTCAAAAATAAGTTATTTCTAAGGCTTTTTAAAAAATTTTTCATTAAACAGATGCTTTAAGCCAGGAGACTTCTATCCCAAGCTGTTGACTATCTCATAACTGAAAGTCTAGGTACTGTGCAATTATACAGGAATGCAAAACTGTATTTTGGGAAATGCAAAAAATACCTGAATGAGATAAAAGAATTTACTATTTGGCTCCTTATGTTCATTTTTAAGAATTTTTTTTGCCTAACCTTAAATTCTATGTATATAAAATGTCCACGCATTAGAAAAACAGACCATTAAAAAAATCTGACCCATTGGCCATATCAGTTAGCTTCTAGCTTGCTGATAGTTTTGGAGGACTTATTATGTGCATACATATAATAAGAGGACAAATTTATTGCCCATACAGCAATAAGCAGACAAGCAAATTGCTGGTGTTTTAACAAATGACCAAACAAAATCTTTAACAAAAGATGTTGCTCTTCATCCCTCTTAAATGAAGAGACAGGAAGAAGCCTTCGCAGCCTTACTCTGCAGTGACCTTTATTTCCCCTCACTGATTACTGTGGTCCCTGTAAATGGTCCACGAGCACCAGAAAGCAAGCAGGCAAATACAGTGCAAAAACACTGACTTCATGGTTATTAATTTATCATGACAAATTACTTAATTTAAGTTTTCAAAATGCCCAGACTTACAAGCCGAAGAGGGAGAGTGGAAATGTGAGGGAGGCTATGGAGTGGCTTGCTGTAAGCACTTTTTCTCATTTAAATTCTGTGGAAATCCCACTGTCATTGAGTTCTTTGTGAATTAAGCTCATAGCTGCTTTGACGTGTGTGGCATTTTAATAAGGTCAGACTTAGAAAACTGTTAATTTACTTATTGTCTACTCACCATCGTGTCCTTTCGCTGTCCTAGTAGAATTTGTACAAGCTGTAGCTTAATGTTTGGGTTTTTTTTCTTTTCTCTGAAGGAATGCAGACACTTACAAAATATGCCGTAGGCTCTTCCCCATGCCAGGGACTGTGCTCAGCCTTCTTGCTTAGAAGAGAGATTTCCCAATTGATAGTATCAAAACAGACATAACTGAAGTAGGGAGAGATACCTAGCCAAGTGGAATGAGGTTGCAGGATTCTTGACTTCCTTGTTGTGACATGAAAATTGTAACAAATTTCCTCCTAATGAATGCCAGTAGTGAGGTAGGGTCTCAGAGCAGGAAACCCTGTTAACTGAAGGAAACTGAGTTCATTCTCCTGCCTCCTTGGTTTTCCCCTTAGGCTGGGGTTTAAGATACTTCTCTGTTCTCATCCAAGGAAGACATGCAAAGATATGCCAGATGTAGCAGAGTATGCTGGGAATAGTGTGTTTTGTGTACTTTCTCAGAGCTTAATTCCAGCAGCTCTGCTGGGGCAGGCTGTTAACAAGCTCTTTCTGATCTCATAGGAACAGTTTTAATACCCAATTCTTCTTGGAGCAAGTCCTTAATGTTAAATACAAATTAATTCCATCAGTTCTAGCCCTGGCATGAGATGTAAATTGGTTATCTCAGCTTTGTGTGGTTGCTAAGATCGTGACATCCCTATACTGGAGTACAAGCTTACATTATTTTAGTAGTTCCTTCCAGAATGTTGTGCATAATAATAGTGTTTTATGATTGATAGAATAGGTAGAATCATAGACACTTCAAATGAATTCACTACATGTCTTGTGTGTTTCTGTTCTGCTACTTTAGTGCACTCTTAATCTGTAGTCACTCTTCTGCCAAAGTACTTCAGGTTTTTTTTTCTTTATATGCATAAAGGTCTCATTGAATACTGACCAGAAGTAGGAATTGGAGGGAGAAGAAGAGTTTATCAAAATGTAGTATCTGATATTTGGAAGAGCACAGGAGTTTTTTGGACTCTCCATCCTAGAGCTCTGGTCTTGAAATTCTTGCACTCTTGCAGTCAGGCTTTGTAGCACATCTGCAATTAATGTGCTGGCCTATATTTCAGATGGAAAGGTGATGAAAATACATCCTCTTGAAGTTTTTATGTGTTTATCACCAGTACTAGAGGAGCATAACCCTTCTAAAAAAATCATATCGGCAACATGTGATTTGGTCCTGAGGAAGAACTTCGCCTTTTCACATTTATGTTTATAAAAGTATTTCCTTTTAGGAAGAAAAAAAATCCAATAGTGCTGCTTTAAATTATATTTGCCACAACAGTATCACTTGGAGAAGTTCCAAAACTAAAAACTGAAGTTCCTCTTTTTTCCTCATTCTTTTACTACTATACTGTCTTGTTCTTCCTGTTCATGTATCCATGTACAAAATGGCCAGTGTCATTGGTCTCATTGTGGATGTAGAGCTTAAAAACCGAGCTGAGTCCTTCTACCCATAGGTGGTGAAACAGCAGCCTTACCCCGCTGTGTCAGTTAGATGTCAGGTTACAACTGGTTACAACCTTTTCTTTAGCAGTACTTCCCGAGTTTCATACCACAAAGAATTGAGATTGTTGTTGACGTTGTGAATCTGCTGGGATTGGGCCTCTTTGTTGTGGCAGTAGTAGGTAGCAATACGTTGCCCTGTATTTGACAGTCAAGATTAGATGAAAGAGAGGTTTACTTCTAACATAAAGGTGCAGAATTTGATTTAAAATAGGAGCTCTAGTATTTTGACTTTCAAGAGCAGCCATGTTAAACAACTATAATTGTAATAATGCACACTTTTATTTTATACCTATTTTCATGTGTTTTACCTTAACCCAGCTCTACGCTTCTATTTATTTTTTTTAATGCAGTTACAGAACAGTTTGGGAATTAATAAACCAGATAATGCTTGGTAGTCTGTTCTCTTCTGGCTTGTGGACTTACGTACACACAACTTACGATTGACTCTGAAAGGTATGAACATGTTAGTGATTATTGTTGCCTTCAAAATATTGAAACAATTTTCTTCAAATTTTAGCGAAGGAAATCTGGCCACAAAGCAAGTTGTTTTTCTTCAGAGACCTGTTATGTGGAGCTGTGCTGTCCAGACACCAGAGGTGAGTAACACCAAATAATTCTTCACATAATTATTAGATACAGAAGCAAACTAGACTTTAAAATTAATGGAGGGGGAAAAGTGACAGAAGAGGGTTTTACTTGAAACAAGTTCAAGTTTGTGGAGGGCTTTTGCAGCTGAATTCATTTTTTTCTCAGTCATATACCTCTTGAATTAGGCTCTGGAGAAAAGCATAAGCATGCAAACCCCCTGTTTTGTCCTAAGAAATTAGTGTTTCTCAGATGGATGAGGTTGGCTATGTTGTGAAGTATTTCTTTAGAAGTCTTCAGGAAGTCTTAAACGTTTTCATTCAAATCTTGGCTTTGTTGCACATGAAAAAGAAATCATTTAATTTTGAACTCCCAAACATCGACTTTCACACTTGTAGAAGAATGCAAGTGTCAAGCTGTGCTAGGGATACTGTAATGTGGAGGTGAAGGGGTGTTAGCTGTTGGTACATGGAAATGTGTGACCAATAAGAGGATTTATAGTTCCTGCAGCTGGACCTCAACAACTCCTTGTCCCTTTTGAGTGAGGCTCCCCTAACAGCAGTTGTATAAAAGTGCTTTAAAGATGAAGGAACTGGCAGTCACCACGTTCTGCTTGGAGTCAAGGTCACAACAGCTATTGCACCTGGATAGTGCTGTAGTAAATCCTGCTGTGGCCAGAGAAGGATGAACTGGTGGCTTCTTTGCCAACTCTTTCAGCATCCTGTGCTGGATTTTTAATGTTTGTTTGTTTTTCAATGGCCATTCAACCTTATCTTAGAATGGTTCAGACTGGATTCTGCCAGAAGACATAATACAAACCAGTTCTGTGAAAACATTGGCTGAGGAACTGATGAATCTGAGATGTGGTTTAGATTAAAAATAGGAATATTATGTTTACAGTTTAAACTCTGTCACCTAGTTGTGAGGTGATAAACAGCTGAGTGACCTATACATTCTTTGGTTTATACAAATAAAATGGCAGTGTGTTTTCTAGTCATTGTTTTACTTTACTGTAATAGGAAGCCTTTGACTTAAGCATTAATGTATTGGAAGTAAACAAGAAATAGCTGATTTGTAGCTAGGTACATCAGGATTACTGTGTTAAAAGCTGAAAAACTGTAGTATCTTAATATGCTCCTTAAGTACCAGTGAATGGTTTACTTCTCCACCAGGAAACTTCAGTATGCTAAGATCATTTTAGCATGGGATAAATACATAGTTCAAGCTGAAGCTGAAATGTTTAGCAGAGTAACATTTGCCTTCTGTTTTTCCAATTATTTTGGTTTTTCCCTTAAATTTTAATCCTTTTACTTAATTGATTATTTTTTTTTTAACCAAAATGTCTGAATTTGCAAGCGGCACATTACCCTCATTACAGTTTAAATTCATAGATTTGTTAATAATGCCTAACTGGTATGGTTGGACTTGATCTTAAAGGTCTTTTCCAACCAAATGATTCTACGATATAGAAAGTCATGCTAGCTTTGCCTTGAGTAGCTACACTTCAGGTGCAATAGAAGCTACTGAAAATTGAACGCATTAGCTTTTGCTCTAGAAACTTTAATAAATATATTTATTTAAAATGTCTCCTGAATATCGATGACAGAGCTCTATAACTTGATCAAACCCTTGCAAACATTTTGGTAAAAACATTCAATTCCTGTGATCCTGTATTGTTGGGCATGACAACTTAATTTTTCATTTGTACTGTGTATCTTTTCATTGATGTTCAAATTATATTACAGCTGCTGTTCAAAAAAATTTCATATCCACAACTTAGGATTTAAGCAGACAAACACTTAAGACATCTAAAATGTTTTAAGTTTAAAAATACTGCATCACAGTTGATGTTTATTTAAGCATATCCTTGGCATGTTTGCAACTCAGATACCTCAAAGAATGCTACCCTATGAGAGTGTCATAATAGCAAACCAACAAGGTTCTTTCACTACCCAAATCTTAGTAAGAAAGCAGCCTCACACAGGCCTTCCCAAACACGGAACTCTCAAGCCCCCAGAGCCCAATCCCATCACTTTCCATCCCTTCACAGCATGCTGGGTCAGGCTGTGACTGGAGCTTTGCCCGGCAGGCACATCCAGTTGCTGGACCACTGTGACTCGCGTTCTGGAGAATGGCAACACAGGGTACGAGTGGCTTTGTGTACTCAGGATTATTTTTTTTAATTGTTGGGTCGAAGTTAGCATTGTTAGCTTTGCTTCAGTAGGAATTGAGGGGAAAACCTCTGGTCTCTTATTCCCACAGGGTCTCTTTTCTGAAGAGGGTATATTTTGTCCTCACAGCTCATCTCTCTGCCTTCTTGTACGTTCATGGGATAGTGCATTATAACCTAGCTTGTGATTTATATAATGGTTCAAAGGCCTCTTGGATTAGAAGGGCTATACTGTCTCAGTGGGCTCTTAGCTTATCTCATACCATTTGCTTTTCTAGGAGGATAGTTCAGAGGACATCAAGGATGGAACCACACAGTGCTTGAGAGTTTTCTGGCTTTTTCTTTTCTCTCTTTTCCTTTATTTTTTCTTAAGCAAACGTCTCCATCCTCTTACTGTGGCATCCAGGCAGAGCTTATTTCCTTCTGTTTCTCCTGAGGCAACCCTGTTTCCCCTTAGTCTAATTTCCCAATGTCTCCTATAACAGCTTCCCTAAATACATTTCCTTTAGCCACAAAGGTCATTGTTTTTACTGTTTCAAAAGGGTTTGAGAAAAAACTTAGCAATGTATAGAAACACAGACCTTTTCAGAGTGTGGCAAAAACAGTTGAGGGGTGGTTTTGTTTTCAAAGTATCAGCATTTGTGTAAATCCCCCTGCAAGAGTGCTCGTGTCCCTTACCCAGCAAAATGCAGCTCTGTGCTGAGGCTGGATTCCCTCTTAGCTGAGTGTCCTCCTTCTGTGGACAGGGCTGTGTCCCCTGGCTTGGCAGGGCATGTGCTGACGGCAAGCCTGCAGGGAGAGAGCCGGGGCACTTCTGCCTTCCTGCCCGTGCTCCTCTGTTGTGACTCAAGGCACTGACACTGCCTCTGCAGGTGCTGCATCATCACAGATCTGAGTGCCTTGGGTGGGTCTTGATGCTAAAATGAAATAACCCTTTTATTTATTTGCAATATATCAGAGGACCCTTAGCATAGTCCAATAGGTCTATAGCTTCCATAAATCACAATCTGCTTCCTTTTCTTTTTGACATGGATCGGCAGCCATCACTTCAACAAGAAACATGTCAGGAGATCCTAGTACAACTGTCAGACTGCATTTATACTGAGTTCTTCCTGTGCGAGGTCTCTTTAGAACCCCTCTCAGATTGCTGTGCAGGGCAGACGCTGACTTCTGTCTGTGTAGATCCACTATGGGGATGACATGCAATTCTCAAGAAACTTGCGTTATCTGAGGAGGCCTCTGAAGGTCTTTATGGGTAGAACTGGGAAGATGAGAAAGCATAGCAGTCTCACCATGAGATGGATCAGTGGGAAATCTTCAGTCCTATGAAGTGATCAGATCACACTCTTAAAAAGCTCAATGTCAATGGAGTGTAATTCACATCTTTATCAAATATTGCGCTGTTGTTGAAGCTTCTAGACAGGACTGTGGCTGGAGAAGTGATCAACATCTTCTGACTTCCAGAACAGCTTGCAGGTGAGGGCACAAGCCAGACATTGTGCATGGTGGCCTGTAGATACGTGAGTGAAGGAGAATGAGTGTCTGCCTACAGTGGTAGCTGGAGATGGTGGAGCTGTGGGCTGTGTGTCCACCACTGCCTGGCCCTCCCAGCCCTCCAGACAGGAGGGACCTCTGCAGCTGAAAGGAGGCCGACAGCAGGAGCTGGGCCACCCTTGAGCATCTGTCCCTTCAGAGCACGAGAAAGGGCAGCACATGCATGTGCTGTGTGGCAGAAAGCGTCAGTCGGGGTACATTAGGCACAGAAATCACGCTTTCTTCAAAAAGCTGATTTTAGCATGGATTAAGACTTGAAAATCACTCCAGATCTGCTAAGTACTACGTAGGAATCAGGCATTTTTGAAATACTTTTTCTTAGCATTAATTTATGCTTTCTTGAATCTCTACTACATCTTACATCTTCTTTGCCTCCCTTGAAATTTATTTATAGGAAACAAAAATGTATCTTTGGGGGTTTGTTTTTTTTTCTCTCCAGAATAGTTCATAGTTCAAACTAGAGTTAAACACTGCCTTGTGTTAAAATGCAGCTCACATTAAATCCATGCATGACTCATTGCAAAGTGTTCGGTGCCTTTTTTTTGTCTTCCTAAGTAAGTTAACATGTAAACATCCTCTTGTATTTCAGAGGAAAACCTTAAGACAAGTTATTGCCGAGGAAAAAGGCAAAGTCTCTAGCAGAAGTGTTGGACTAGACACGGCTACTTCTCGCCCTGTAGAAATTGTACAGCCGCCTGATGAGTTTCATTTATCTCCTGCTAAACAAAGTTGGATCAAGGAGGGATCCTCCCACTACGGAGGCTTTCCAGGATTCAGTAGCAGTGATGGAGTATTAAGGGAACTGGATGATGGACAATTTGACCAGGAAGATGGAGTCACTCAGGTCACATGTATGTGATAAAGTAAGTAACTGCGTCAGATGGACATGTACATAATTCACACAACGGTTTGAAAAAAAATCATCATGCTACTTTAAGTGCATTGGTATAATCCCATGAATTTTCCCACACTCATTTTGTCTTTTTTGTCTGTTTCTTTGTTGTGTTAATCCTACTGTAGTAATAATACTACTGCAAAATATCGTTTGTTTCTCTCTCTTCAATGGAATAACTACGTGACTGGGTGCTCTGTTAACTTGTTAATGCTTTTGACAAGCAAGGAAGCAAATGCTGCAAAACAGTGACAGTTTGAATTGTTTGAGAGAAAGGAATGAGGATGTTTAGTATTTGTGGAGGAGTGTTTAATTTTTTTTAAAGGAAGTTGTAAATATTGGTGGGGAAAATTAACTGTCTGGCTGTTGTGAAGTTTTAATGTAATTTTCACTTTACTTGCCTTGCATTAATTCAGAAGCCTAGAGAAATGTTATGTCTTACACTAGAGCGTTAATTATTTAAGCTACATTTGGACTTGGTATGTACAGAAGACCTCTGGAGGCTGGAGGCAGCCACTTGCTCCTGGAATATAATTTCGTTTACGCGGGTTTTACCAGGGTTCCTTGTACACCTCAGCCAAAAGCTATCCAGTATAGCTTGTTTAATGATGTATTCATAATTTACTCATGAGTGGAAACTACAACCCACTCACCCGCTGAAAGAAAACTCAGTCTATGTAAAAGTAGCTTGAGAAACTCGTTAAACATTGACAGAGGTGCACGATTATGTTTGTAATACATAGGAGGCAGAAGTACACTAACCTTAATAGGCAATATTAGATCATAGACTGTATACAAATATGCTGATGTGTATATAAAAAAATTCTCATCTAAACGTATCTCACACTGAGTGAAGTGTATTCAGCTGCATTAAATACCAGAAGGGATGTTTAGAGGAAAGGATGAAGCTGCTGATGAATGAAACAAACACTTCTGTTTGCAGCACAGCACAGGCCTGACCCAGGGATTTTGATACCTGTTGGTGTGTGCTGTACTGCAAACACCGACAGAAATGTTGTGAATACATTTAACCACACCACCCCGGCCCTTGCAGTGCTATCTCACCAGCTGCTGTGGGAGGCTGCCGTCCACAGTGGTAGATGCTGGCACTAAAGGCAGTGGGCAGATGAGCGCAGTGGCAGGAACACCGATAATTGACTCCAGAGAAGCTCCCCAGCAGATGACCAGGATGGTGGAAGTCAGAGTTGCAGTATCTGTGGTGGGAGCTGTGCAGAACACTGGCAGATGCTGCTCATTGCAATAAGCAAAAAGTAACTCATGAAAGAAAAAAGTTGCACTTGCTATGACAAGCAGAAGTACAAAGCCTTAGCGCTACTTCTATTTATTTTTACAAGGGGCGGGAGGAACCCTTTCTGCTTGTATGATTGTCATTGTGGGAGCTCGAAATGCTTATTGCTTTGGAGCCGCTTCCCACTTTCATTATGAAGTTGGTGTAGGCAGGCTTGTTTATTTTTCCACTTTGGCAGAGCAACTCTTAACAGCTGTTTGTAGCACGTTTGGTTGGTTTGGGTTATTTTGTTCTTTTTTTAAAAATGCCATAGCCCTGGAGCTGGAGACATTCCTCAAACTTTTTTCCTATTGCACATTGTTGAAAAGGGCAGCTTCTGTTTTCTCGTTTGAATTTCTTAAGGAAAAACGCTGGCAGCCTAGTTAAAATAGTTTTGAACTGTGACTGTTTTAAGAGCCACATATATATGTGCCGGTAGGGCAGCAGGAGTGTGCACACTGCGAGGAGCAATGGGAGCGCAGGAGTACCTGTGATAATGGGCATGGTAAGAAATCCATTCTCCCTGCTTTCCCACCAGCATCTTGAGGTCACACACGTGGGGCACGTACCTCCTGTTCATTCCCTGTCTGGGGACACGACATGAAGGAGGATCACCGCCCCGCTAATGGGGAGAGCGCTGGGCTGGGGGTTCCGCACAGAGCCTGACCCAGGCCCTGCTTTCTGACACAGACGACTGCTCTGTGAGGAGCGGTCATGGTCACACGGTTGGCAGGGGTCTCTTCTGTGGCACACAGATGTGGAAAGAATGATGAACGTACACATGACGTCTGTCTGTGGCAGAAAGCCAAGTAACTCCAGTGTATGGAAAATGGAGGAACAGCTGGTCTTGAGTAACGTGGAATGGGATGCTCTGCTTCTCAAAGTGTTTTTCACGAGCTACCAAAACTCGTGTGTGTGTAATTTTAAGTACCAGTGGTTCTCCATACAAGCAAGACTAGCAAAAAATAGTCAAAAAACCTAGGAATTCTGAATATTCCAAGTTAAACCTTTTAAGGTATATGAACAAAATGACCTCTTATAAAGCAGTATTCCTGCTTAAGGCAGTTTAAATAAGTTACAATGTATGAAGCAATAACTTGAATATAGTTAATCTTTCTAGAATCCATTCATTGAAAAAAAAAAAGTCATAATTTAACTTTTAACTGAGATCTCTTCATATCAGCCGTTGAGAATGCAGAAAATTCAAATTAGTATTTTTTTAAAAGAACTTTTCCCCTTACAATTCATGTGATGCATACAGGGGAGATTTTTGTTTTGGAACGTGGGTAGAAACTGAGTATCATCTGGATCTACACAGGTAAACTCTAGAATATCTCCACTTTTAGCAAGAAAAGCTTTTCTTCCTAAAACAAAATGAAGCCATATTCCTTTTCAGTAGCCCCCAGTTGTAACCGTGCTTTAGTCCTTGCTCTTGAATGTCACAGGTGTTGGCTGTGCTGCAAACATCTGAATTTCTTTCTAGCCTCTTTAATTCAGTTGTAAATATGTTAAATGTTTCTTCTGAATCTACTCCAATTCCTGTATAGTTAAGGACAGCTGTTTTGTTAATGCCATTTGTCTCAGAGTATCTAAAGTTGCCCCTGCTGTAGAAACAAAAATCTAGGCTGATTTCATAGCTCTCCATTCTTTCACCTCACAGGGCTACGTTTAGGCTCTGTATTGGGGGAAAAAAAAAGTGAAGCTGACAAGAGCCAAGATAGAGATCAGTGAAGTGAGTGGCATGGAGAGGGTAGCAAAGGAATAGATTCCTCAGCTTTCTTTTCTTGATAGAAGAACTGAAGGGAATCTTGGAAGTGGTAGGTAGGTTTGAAACAAATGGCAGTTCTCTTTAACCAGCTGTAAAACTCCTTGCTGCAGGACACTGTATAGAACTACATGGATTTAAAAGCTGACTGAAAAATTCCTGAAAGGAAAGTCATTGCCCTGTTCTCTCTGAAAGTCACTGAACCAGAGCCTGAGAAAGCTGCTCTGACTGACTGCATGCTTCTCCTTTTCTTTACCTGATTGCAAGCACCAGTGCTCATCCCTGGTAGGCAGGTAGCCAAGAGTGTTCTCCTGCTGTAAGGCTTTCTTTCCAGAATCAGGGGGAGTGAGTTGCTTGCTCAGTCTGTGTGAAGACTGTGCAAGAACTATCTGACTTCATGCACCAGTTGAAGAACACAGAACAAACCACCCGTCTTCCTAGGGCATGGATGCTGACGCAGAAGTAATTAATTGAAAATGCTTCTAAAACAAATGATGGAAAATACTGTTTTGTTCTTTGTAGTTAAAAATTCTGAAAGCCAACTATATCTTCCTTGGAAAGGTGAGGAGGGTGCATTTGGGTATAGGGGATTCTAATTTAAACTACTTGTTTCATCACCTGGTCTTATGCAAACTGGAACACTAAGGCATGTCTGTATTAGTGTTGTGACCAGCACCATCCATTAAGTTTGTAAATCAGAAGAGCTCTCCAAGTAACTCTGGTAAGACTTTTTTTGTGTGCGCGCGCACTCCTATTATATATATATATATATTTAAAATATAGGTGGGTGGGTGTACATATGTATATACACACACACCGTTCAGTTTTCATTTTACCAGAATGGGTTTTTACATACTTGAAAAGAACTTGAAAGCTTATTGAAAGAACTGCAAATCAAACTTAAAGCATGGATGCATTCTCTGACAGAAAAAAGTAAGTACACTTATTAATTCAATAATGGGGTTTCAATTAGGAGCCTGTGTCTGAAATGTAACAGAAAAGTCCCTTACCTGTATGTGACAACAGAAGTGCCCTGCAACTATTAGAAGAGAGATAGAAGACACCCAGTGCTGTTCATGAACCTCTGCAAATGACTGCTTATACTTTCTGATGTAATTGTTCAAAGAGGAAATACTTTGCTAGGGTTTACAAGCAGGAAGAAACTATCCACTAAAAAAAAATAAAAATCTGTGCCCTGCTCCTAATGGTCAGAACAGTTTGTTTACGTACCTGGTCAACTGCAATAAACTGCTGCGTAACTTCAGTTTCTGGTTTGTAAAATACTGTTTTCTATTTGTAAAGCCAAGATATTTTCTGTATTTCTGATAGGAAGCTTCACACCATTAAAAGCACTTACCATTCAGCTACCAGTTTCTTTATTGTGGTTGTCGCACACTGACATTAAATGGATCAGGTCAACGTGTACCTTCCATCAAGCTAGGGTTACTCTTCTGCAGTCTTGTCTGTACATCCATACAGTTTACAAGGCAAAGCTTGTTAGATTTATGGCCATCTAGTAAAAGCTGATTAGATTTTCCTGGTTCTTAGTATATTAACATTTTCAGGGTAAAAAGTGCAGGTTTCTGTCTTGACAATTCCCTATGGCTTAATGTAGAGAACAGTGTTAGTTGGGATTGAGATTTTTTATTTTCAAAGCCAAATTCCTGTATCAGAATTTCAACAACTGGTTGAAAGAAAGAAACATTCCTGACTCCAGGTAAGCGTAACTTGAGACAAAGTGGTTCAGAGGGACTGGCCTGGTGACATATTCTGATCTGTTTAAGCAGATAAAACTTCAACAACATCTGAGATAACCAAAATCTTAAAAGGGAAGTAGCAAAATCACAGTGGCTGACTTGCTGCAAGATGTACTAAGCCAAGCATGAGGAAAAACCTCAGTGACTAAGGAAAAAGTAATTTTAAAGTTTTCCTTTGCTTACAATACACCCTTGCATCTGTGATGTGCTGCTATAATGTGTGTATTTTGGTATCTGGAAGGTCCTTTTCTAGATCTCCCTTTTCAATTGGAGAACCAGCAATTTCTGATTTGAGATATGTGTAAATTTGAGGTCTGACTTCAAGATGCTAATGAGTACTGGATTTCTCTACTTTTGAAAGAAGAAATACAACTTCATTTCAGCATACCTTGTAGCAGAGATGGGAGAGCACCAAACTTTCTCTTGGAAGCACTCAGCTGCCTGCATTCTTGGACGAGATGAAAAATAAGAATAACTTGCCAGAAGATAGCGGTATGGATAAAGAAACAGTTTAATTTTATCTTTTTTTTTTTTACAATATAATTCAAAGACAGTCTCAGTTTCCCTATAATGTAGAGTCTAAATTAAACCTGTTAATATTTATTAGACAAATAAATGGTTTGCTTAGGCTAACTGAAGTTTTATGGTACCATTCAGGCACATGTGTGTACACAGTACTCATGTAAACAATAGCGAGGGAAAATAGAAGCAGTGTTTCACTTAGGCCTTATATAAAATCAGCTTAGTATAGCCAGTCAACTCTACAGTGCAAATCTCAATGAGAATAAACAGGATTAAAAATTCCCGAGTTTTGTTTTGAAGTGAAACTCTTTAAAGCATAAGAGGAAGAGGTTTAAAATTCTAATGCAGTCCTGAGTACCACATAATTTTCTTCAGTTTTGTAGAGGAAATGTAGTTAGCAACACCGGTTCCACATTTTTTGCCTGTCTCAGTCACCACTGCCATTAGAAGCATGCAGAGTGACTGCACAGAAGAACCATACCATGGATGGTCCTACAGCAGACTGTAACAGAACTAAATACGTTTTACTACCTCCAAAATGCAGTCCTCCTACCTGCAGCACAAACTTCAAGATACCTATCAAAATCAAGTAACCTGGTCTATACAAGGCAAGTTACAGCTAAGTGTATAGACAGTAACTAAAGCTACTATCACTCGGACAACATCTCATGCAATTACCCTGCTGACAATGAAATACAATGATAAACATGAGACACAAAGAGCTGCTGAAGTACTTAAGCTTAATCTCTCTATTTTCTCATTGTTTAAATTCCCTTTACATCCAGGTGGTACAGTTGCTTGAGGTGTGCTTGATTCATATAAAGAAAAATAGACTTTAAGGCATGTTTAGTATATTATGAAAAGAGGCTTATTAAAAATAGGTGGACTCCCTTCTTTCCAAGTAAGTATAATGTAGAAAACAAAGTATAGATTACAGAAACTAGCTGAGTTAGCCCAGTCTGACCTGCTTGAAGAAATAAAAAGAGGGCCCCTGGCAACCTCAAAGAGAGAACCAGCTAACTTGTTAAACAGCTAAGCAAAATTCATTTAATATAGGAACACTGCTAATGCTTTTAGACCCTGCGTTCATGTATGCTTAGCAGTATGTCTGCTATATTCATCTCTAAAACATTTATTCTATCATTCTAGACATAACACCATTAAGCAGCACTCATGGAAATTGTCAGTTATTGCAAATCTGCAAACACGAAATAAACATTTGATAGGGAATAGAAGGATGAATCTAAATCTTTCTGATAAAGAAGATAATTCAGGTGAATGAAGAAAAACAAATTAACATACATTGAAAACATGATTAACTCTTGCAAAGAATAAGGTTCAATATTTCAGATAATTAGAATGTTTTTACTAGGAATACAAGCAAAGACCGTGCTTAGTGTGTTATGTAGTGTAATATTAATATCTGAGGTATAATCTGTAAGCAGTTGCCATAAATATGTACAGGTATAAGCCATTGATTTTTCTGCCACAGTTACTCTTTAGAGAAGCCGTGGACTGGAGAGCAGCAGAAGTCTGCCTTAACAGGACAGAACCTGTCTGCTGCTGTGCACAAGCCTCCACTGTTAACAAAACAAGTCCAGAAAGTACATTAGATGTGTATCAAGAATATATATGTTCAATAGCATAGTGAAATTGTCCTTTTGCTATTACTGATACTATAGATCCTATTAGTATTTGGATATACACAGAGGAATATGCACATCGAAAAGTAAATCTTAAAAGCTATCTTAAAAAAATAAGAGCTAAATTATGAATAAGCTACATTGCAAGAAGCTTCCTGCAGAATTATATATTTAAGATGATAATCTTTGAACTAAGACTTAATATAGCTACTGCATTAAAAATGGCTTGCTGAGAAATCTTAATCTCACTTTTTTCCCACCCAATCAGACACATCTTCAGGATTGTGATTCAATGATTGTTTAGCAGCAATTTTAGAGAACTGTAAATTATTTTATTAACAGGCATTATAAACAGATACTACTTTTATTTAAAAACCATGAGTGCCACACTGATGAATATACAGCTCATGAATAACTTAAAATATTTCCCATATTAAAAGGCGATGCACACAGCATACAAAAAGTATACCAACCAAAGCTATGAGGATAGGAGATGGAAGTGTCTAAAATAATATATACAGTACATAATTAATGTTTTGTTCGTAGTCACTACAGGCGTCTGTACTGCCATTCCCATCATGCCTCACTCTCCCCTGACACTGAATTTTGCACTTCCTCTTCCAAAATTGGTACAATCAGGTTATCCTTGGACATCAGATTATACTTCATCACAAATTTAGTGAATCGGTGACACAAGAAAGTTTCATTCTGGAGATGAAAAAAAAAGGGGGAAAAGCCAATATATACAGCAGGAAAATTTTAAACAATAGAGAAGAACGTACTAGAAAAACACTGCTTATATATATCCAATTGCCTCATTACATTTACGGGTCTTAAGAAATGGTAGTAATGATTAAATGGTAAATTTATATTACTTTTAAATCTTTCCTTTACTGCTTGATTATAGTTACTGCAATTAACAACAACCCAAACTCTACTGAAGTTGAGGCTGAAGTCACAGCTCCATTCAACAGCACTTAGACACGATCATATTGAAATAGCAACACAGTCCTGATCCACTCTAGGAACAAGAGTTTTAAGGTACTGTGACATTTACGCTGTCCCCAGTAGAACTGGGTACAACCATTCCATAGCTCTCCCAGCAACCTTCAGTGGGATTTGGCAAAGGTTTCCTTTGACATCCAGCTACATCCCTGTTCTACCTATTCATTTCTACTTTTCCATTAAAAAAAAGCAGTTACTGGAGGTGCACAGGCTGCCACCAGTTACTGTTTCCTTGCAGTTTTACAATTGCAGTTCTTAACTGCTGCGTAACATACACAAACAGGAAACATAAATGCATAAGCATATTAACTGTATGAAGTGCAGGAGTACATTCAGGAATCTCCAACAAGATGAATGAGGTTTTTTGTACAAAAAGACTATCAAATTCTGACCTTTTATCCAAATGAAGGGGAACCACAACTGGGTGAACTACTGATATAAACTTTCATTTATACACATGTATGTACAAAGTAGCATTTCAGTTCTTACAAAACTGTAAGCTACTATAATCAATACTTCACTTGAATGCAGATGTTCTGGTAGGATTAAAAGAAAACATGTAATATAATTACATCACAGCTGTAACTTCAGTAAATGCCCTTTTTTTCAAGATGTAATTTGAAGCTACTTACTTCATATTCATCAAATATCTGCCGGTGATGAAAATAAGCATGTGAAAATATTCTGTAAATCCTCCGGCACACTGATCCTAATTTGGCTACTGAGGATTCCTTTATGCTAACCCTGTAAGTACCAGGAGAAAGGTTAAAACAGGTCTACCAAAATGACTACAGAGAGACATGTTTATACTATATAATTGCATGTGAAATTTAGACATAAGTGTTGCAGGTACTCGTGTCCGCAATTGCTTATTTTTGCAGGGAAGATAAAGATGTTGGTGCATACTCCACATTTAAAAATTGTAGTCCAACTACAGAAACAGTTTTGCCTGTAGTTAAACATCATCGACCACTCTGACAATGGCTGAATTTCTGCTTTCTAGCACTGATGGACAAAGGAAAAAAGCGATGCAGTTATCCCTCCTTGCCAATATGAGATTCTTAGAGAAGCACAGTTTTGACTTCTCCAGTTGGGTTTCCATGATCCAGCGTGCAGGCTGTCCCACAGTAGATTGGTGTTGGCTTTTGGAGGCTTTCAGTGGCAAAGTGTTTAAGTCCTTTGAGTCGCCGCATCTCTCTAAAGGCCATCCTCTTATTCAGGTTGGCACTATTCCAATGGAAGCCACATAACACCAACAGATAGCAGTTAAACTTAAAGTGGGATTATTTTTTTTTCACTTAAAAAGCACCTGTCAGCTCGAGTAAATGTAAACTATTTGAATAGGTAGGAATTCTTCCTTGGCTATAATAATAGCTCTACCAACAAGTGACATGTGCTGCAGGATTTCTGATATTTTCAGTAATATTTTCAAGTCCACGAAAAACATGTTCTGCATTTCCACATGTTTTTTAAGTATTTAGGTACCACCTGCTCCCTCCCTCTCTCCCTCCTCCCCCAGAAAAGCATTTTTACCTGCTGGGGAAATATTTATTGCTATTCAGGAGACATGCAGCTCCATCAAGTGTGTGTCTGGTGTAGTCTATAGCAGGACACTATAAAGACAGACAGTGAGCATGTGTATGAGTACTTGCATAACATTGTAATACAACTTGTTTAAAGAAAAACATTTTGTTTTCTGATGCTTTTAACTTCATTGGTCATTTTTATTCCCAGAAGTTTCACATAGCTCCTCTGAAGGTCTAACTACATTTCCTTCTTAACTGAGCTATTTCTCTGTTTCACAACCCATGTAAATTATTTCAAGAAAAAAGTTACTATGGAAATGTGATTATGCACAAATGGTACATTTTATGCATCTCCTTAAGTACAGCTGTGTAATAAGAACACTTACTGGAAGTATAATGAAAGCAAAGACGATCATTACCTTGCAGTTTGTTTGTTTCCCACATAGTCAAGTTTCCAGACGCTTTCTTTTACAGCCTGAATTAACACCTTGTCAAAAAAATGCAACACCCCAAAAGAGCCCCAAACCCACACCCAAGCAGACCGATGCTTTTTACCTTGGCAAAGGAAACCAAAATCATCAGTGTAGCTATGTGTATACCAAGCCAAGCCCTGGCTCTGCAATTAAGTACATGTAGAGGAGAAGGAAGGAAGTAAAGATGAACTGAGACAGGGTGAAAGCAGTAATGTCCGTTCACTTTGCCATTCCCCACTTTCAGGAAGACAACTTCTCAGTTACACATTTTTGTCAGCAGTTCAAGGCTGCATCACCCACTATCTGACCATTAGTTAATAGCTATTATCGACATGGAAAACAGTAGATGAATTATGTGCATTCAGAGATAAAAAGCAGTCTGAAGTTCTCTGGTCTAGCTGAACAAAACAGACTTACTGCATGCCACTATAATGAGCAGCGATGAGGGTTAGAGGAGGGAGTGGGAAAGAAGTTGGCCTTCAAAGCTAAATCAAGGCATCTCAGGAAATAAAAAAAAACAAACAGCTTACGAGACAAAAAGGATAAGGTTAAGAAAAAACAGTAGCTTATTCTGAAAGGTGAAATACAAAGATAAATCTGACAGGCTGCACTATCGCCATAACCAATACCAACAGAGAAATACCTTCTGAAGGCAAATATAAAAAGATGGATCAAGTGGTTCAGTAGGAGATCTGAACAAAGTTCATAAAGTAATTGGACACTCTGGTAGACAAGCTACTGCCATGCTGATAACCCACCTGACAAAGTATTTTTATGACTTCGCTACCTTTTAGGGGTAACTTTGTATGAATGTGCACATGTGGTCACTCTCATGGTGTCAGATATACACGCCTAGTGCTATGCATCAAGGCCAAAGTTGGATGAGAACAGCTTACAAGCCTATACTCTTTTTTTTCAGTTGAACAAAGACCTTTTTCACTGAGTTTCAGGCTGTCTCAACACAAATTAAGAGAGAAAAGAGAGGAATGTGCTAAGTCTCTCATGCTGTGGTAAAAAGCAGCTCCTTCCTACCTCATCCCTTTCTTCTGTAAACCACTACAGAATGAAACCTCAGGTGATATTCTTAACCCACATAAGCTCTTGGTTTGACTAAGAAGCCAGCTGTAATGGTCTCTCCATGAACCTATGAACTGGGAAAGAAAATCCGACATCAACAGCACCAGTTTTCCAAAACACATCCATACCTCTTTGGGAGTTTTATGAGCTGCACAAAGAAAAATCCATTGTTCAGTTGCTGTCATCTGAGTACATGTGTCTGGGTGACATTCACTCTGTTAAAACAATTGTTCAGTCATGAAAACCACCCAACAGCAAAAATGAGCTGATCTTTTCAAATCACTTTCTTGCCCTGACCCCCACTGAAAAGACTTACTTGCCACAAGTCTTTAAAACCCTAAAAAAGTCTTACCTCAAACCACTGCTTAAGTCTATGTGTATAAATTTAGAAGAGATCTCTGCAAACTCTGCATCTCACAATACAAAAAGTCTCCCCTTGATACAATACAAAAATACCAAGAAAATAATTACCTGAAGCTTGACAGCTAGTCCATTGAGCTCAAGGCAGAATTGTCTAAAAAAAATTTGAACACAGCAGCAAGATCAGCAACTTGTTTTCTCACTAGAAACATCTAATATAAAACAAGTTTATACCTTCTGATCTTCACAGATCACTTAACCTTTTTGGAAATTACTCTCTTAAAGTGAAAAAATACATCAGAACATGAAAAAAATCACACTTAAGGAGTATCACCAAATAATTTCAGCTGATGTCACACCTAAAAGTCAATAGGCTAAGAATTAACACACTATAAAAGGAATACAAGTTGACAGAAATAGAGTTCACACCAGCGAGTCTTTTTTTTTACCCCACAAAACAATTCTATTTTTTAAATTCTTACCTCACAGCAGAGGCTCAGCATAACAAATAATTTAGTGGAAGTGTTTAAGATACCAACTTTGTTATGGATCAAAGTGCTATTTCACAAATACAGAATAAAAAAAAAACAAAAACAAACAAAAAAAAAACCACAAAACACTTCAAGAAAATTTCTTAAGAGTGTAAGTTTTAAATTCATACAGCAGGATCATTCTATAGCTTCCAGATCAATTAAGTGGCTAAAGTCCCACCACAGATCACTAACACAGTGAAACTTCTAGAAATACTGCTCTCACTAGAATGAAGATGAAAGTGCATTCTCTAAGAGAATTCACCCCCTCTATCCCACAAGAATAATCTGAATTTTCCAAAAGTGACAGGTATTTAGTGACAAGTCACTTCTATGAATCTACAATGATTTTCAGAGTATATGAAAGAACAGAGGAAATCCTTAAAATGTGTCTTTTGCAATTGTATGGATACACTTTTTCCTCTTTTGATTCCCTGCATCTACTGGAACTATCCCAGACCAGAGGAAAGAAGAAAACAGGAGACAAAAAGTCAGGATGTATAAATCTGGAAGTAGCTTAGAACTATTCTTATTCCTTAATGATTTGATGTCAGAAGACACACTTAAAAAAAAAAAACAACCACGCAAAGATACTAAAGTTATACAAGGAAAAAAGGATTAATACATATGCATTAACGAGGTGTAAACCTACACTACAATTGAAGCATACTTTCAGGCACAAACTAACTAGGCTGAATGTATTTTTTTTTCAAACTGGATAAAACAAAATAAGAGATGGACAAAATGTTTTGGGCTTCCTTACAACTAGAAAAAGAACTGTAAGACACAGGTACTCTTGCTTGCCCAGCTAAAGCCTGTTTTCCTGCAAGTTCCAGAAAAAGCACGGAGAGCATCTGGAGGGATGGAAATCACATTCCCAATTAGTGGAGATGAAGAACCGATGATGCTAGGAGAAAGCGCTATGGAAATTCATTGCTGTATTTTCATATTCAAAACATGCAGTACAACTTTTGAAGTGAGGTACAAACATGTCCTTAAAAAACATCAAAACCACTAGATAAGAGCACATCATAAATCTTTAGAAAGAACAAGGAACTCAGAAAATAATTAATGCCAGGGTATAAAAATATTTCATAGCAGAAATATCAAGTCTCATTTAAGTTACTTTTGATCTGCCCTATGCAAAAAGACCCACTACCACTGTCAGTGAACAAAACTTGGGATTGGGACACTATGTTGACAAAAGATGGATTTTTACCTTAAATGTTCATACTTCCATACACCTTCATCCTGGCCTTCAGGAGGTTCAAGGATCTTATCAATGTTGGAACAGTCTGCCCTTATATTTTGCTGAATATACTAGGAGGAGAGGAAAAATAAATCTAGATCTTGTTGTAAATCTAGTAAGACAGTATATTTAGAACATTATATCTTTGAGGGACTTACTTTTTCTCTTTACTTAAAATGTGATTGATGGACTAAAAAGCTGAAGAGTAGATGGGCAGGATAAGAAAACTGGTATAAAAAAATGCCAGATCTGAAAAATGCCTTTCCTCAATTGGAAAAGGTAAAAGAATGGGTAAATTGTACAGCTTTTTTTACAACATCCTTCTCAAAGGAAAAGAACGCTGCAGGAAACCCCCCAGTTTTCTTTAAACCAGACATGGGAATTCTGGTTACTTCTGCATACACAATTAATAATTACAATTTTTTAAATATACATAGAGTTTATGAAATTCATTCCCGTGTAGCAACATTGTAAGCAATGTTCCCTTGTTTGTTTTTTACCAAGATATAAAACTTAGAAAACTGAACTTATTAAAAACATTCCAACATAAGTAAGAATACCTGCCGAACAGCTAATGTACTATCCATCTCTTCAAAGGATTCATCAGGCCAATTGTAGAAATCCTGTTAAAAAAAAAAAGTTTAAACCAGTTGAATAAAAATAGGAGGAAGAAAAGCACACAGCCCATAATAAGCTTGAACATGCAGGAAAATAGATGTAGAGGCAGTTTACACAATTCCAGGAAGCTACATCTTAACAGAAGCGGCACACAGTCTTCACAAGAACAGGGCGGCATGGGACGTATGCTCCCAATATCACAATAGGAGAACATCTTGAAATGTAAGCTCTGTGTGACTCCGCATACTATGAACACCATCTCTCCTCCACATCTTGCTGTAGCAACTATATAGCCTTTATATTTTAAATTAAATATTCATATAAAGTGCCCATTTTACACATTAGAGCGTGTAACAACCAGGAAGAAAAGAGATCAGTAAAGAGTGGCATTATACAATTATTATTAAACTGAAAATCCCAGTATATTCTAGTAATAACACACTACTGAAAACACCTTCTGTAAACTGAGATAACAAATTGCAGTGTTGGCCTGACTCAGTCCTACATTCTTTGGTCAGCATGCTGCATAACTGGATGCTTATCAGCTCTGCTAACCTGCCATGTTTAGTATTGTTAATAATAAACCCTCCTGCAGTTTCATCTCAGGTACAGCTGTACTGCAGTGTTCTGCAGCAATTCACCTCTGATGCAACTATGATAGTCCCAGGCTCATGCATTTTCTTACATTGCACTTTTCACATCCAAAATTTGGTGTTACTCCCTCTTACTATCCAGATATTTGCATCAGCCTCCCCTAGCCATCCTAGTAGACACAGCGACTCAATGAAAGTGTTCCAGCTGTAAAGCGTAGCAATCTGTTCTTGAGAGAATACAGGCACCTCTAGAGAAATGAGTGAATAACCAGTGTTGAAATATCATGAAGTAATTGTATTTACATACTGAATAGCTGTATCACCATGTCATCCAAAATTAAAGTCACCAAAAAAATCAAATTATTGCATCACTATACCCAAAATTCGTCAACCTACATGAACTTAATAGTATCCTTTATAATATTTGACAAAATTTAGGTCTATGTCCACCTTACTTTTTTTCCGAATAGCCCAAGTTTACCAAACATAGGACACACAACGTTCCATTTCCTTCACAGATTAAACACGTACAGAATGACATTATTTACAGGATTGTGTAATAATCTTACCTCTGTACATTATGACAAAGAATAGGAGGAAAAAAGACATGCAATTTTCTACAACACTGTGTCATACACTGGTCTGCTTCTGACCATGAGCTCTCCTCACAAAAGCAGAGTGGAAAAATCTTGCATGAAGGCCTCACAAAAGATTACATCTCTGAAATAAATCTAAAAAATGTACCTTACATGTTTGAGATGAGCCTGAAAGCCAGGAAATAAATGTATTTCACTTTGTTCACGAGAAACGATCTGACAACAGCCCGGGCTGACTGAGGAGCAGGTTACGTAAGGGAAGGATGACTGATCCCTCCGGATGAACAGGCCAGCTATCGCCTGTCCCACGATGCAGAACTCCCGAACCACGTCTACCTGAATGATCACGCAGTGATCTCCCTCGGCTGGTTATCCATTTAGCATTTCAAGAGCAACAACAGTAATACATTGACAAGTATCAGAAAAACAGCCCTGTGTCTGAAGAAATGCTAAGCTCCGGGAAGCAGCGCTTTGCCTCTGCCGATACCCAGCGATTTCACAAGCAGTCAACGACGCTATCGACATCCC
>NW_010158460.1:0-482 GCF_000695765.1 Mesitornis unicolor
TTGTTCCTGCCCAGGTGCAGGACTCTGCACTCGGACTTTTGTAGGAAATAAAGTGTTAAAATAAGACTGTGCCTGATAATCTTCTGTTATGTCAGGAAACACAAATTTGAGAGCTAGTGAGCGAGCTGTACTCAGGTTTGGCAGGACAAGAGGGACGTTAATGGAGTAAAGCGTGTAGATGTTCCTGACGTGTGCATTTCAACACTCCATTTCTCCATGTCCCTGACTTTATCCGAATTCCACCACTTGGATATTCTTGTTTGCAGCCCTTGGGTCTCAATCCTTGGTGCAGTGTTGACATCGCTCACCCTGGTCCCTGCTTGCCGTCTGCAGTTCTGCCCTTTGTTTTTCTTCCCCAGCATCTGTTTGCTGCAGAATGTCTGCTTTTCAGGGTCATGTTCAGTGGTTTTCCCAGCCTCTCAATCGGATGTTCTGTCTCGGCATTTGTAGTTTGTTAAACTATCACAGAATCACACAGAATC
>NW_010158461.1:0-11590 GCF_000695765.1 Mesitornis unicolor
GCTGCACGGTGACCCTGACAGGACAAGGGCCGAGTGCAGGGCGGCCCTGCTGGGGCCTCTGGGGTTGTCGTGCCCTGGTGCCAGCGGGCGGGAACCACAGTGCCCGCATCCCCTGCGACCGATCCCGCGGGCCGGCCCGGCGGCGCTGGTTTCCCGCGGTGGCAGCAGCCAAGTCAGGCGGGCCTGGGGGACCTGCGGGCGGTGGGTCCCTGTGCAGGCTTCCAGGTGCCGCCGGCAAACGCGGAGCTGTTCAGCAGAAAAGGCACCGCCGGTGCGCTCTGGTGAGGTGGGCGGGAAGGAGCCCTGAGGTTCGGAGAGCGGGAAGGAGCCCTGAGGTCGGGCAGCTCCCCACAGGGAGCTTCTTCGTCTGTTTAACATCCACGTTTCTGACCAAAGAGGTGGCAATGAGTTTCAGATTATTATTAATGCCCGGTGTTGGAGATATGTTGGTGTTTCTGAAGCAGAGGGGTTAACAAATGGACTTGTTTTCCCTGGTTTTTAACACGTGACAGTCATCCTCTCTGTTTTTTAGTAGAAATAGCACTTGAGTTTGTAATCAAAAAACACACTACTAAATTTCAGCAGTTGTCAGACTGCTAAATTTCAGTATGGATGTTTGTTTGGTTTTTTTCAGGCACACTGGAATGTGAAGTTCTAAACTAAACCAAAAAGGAAGTTTTGTCTACCCATCAAAGTAGACAAAAGTAGTCTTTTTTGGGTGAGAGGAGGTGTAGTGTCTTAGGGATGGAGTCATAATCATTTAACCTCTATTGGAGTGCTTTCTTCAGGAAAATACAATAAAAAACTCCACAGAATTTAATAGTCGATGTTAACACTTTATCAATTGTTTTTCATTCTGTAATGCTAAACATCTAAATACTTTTTTTTTCCCTTTAATTTTAGACATGACTTAAACCAGAGCAGCCTTTTCACTAGTTTGTTGACATGTGCTTAAAGTTTTTGGATCCAATCCTGGAAGCTGTTCAGCGATAGTCTTGTCCTTCTGTCAAGTCTGCTTATTTAACAAAGGTCTTGTGAGGGAATGTTAATTAAACAGTACCCGGTGCAAGCTGCAGTTGAAACATCCTAAATTGGAAAGTATTACATGGAAGGAATATCAAGTTCTTAGGCTGTATTTAGTATGTCTGTCCCCCGTCTTACTTCCAGTTTTGTGCTAATCTGATTTTCTTTACTGGCAGCATCTGGCAGGTGGAGGTACTTCAAACACAGTCACTTGGAAACACACCTTATTGCTTGCTATATAAAGTATTGTTCTCTGCACCTTTTAGTTAAGGGTGATGCTGTGGGACAGGATGTATATATATCAAGTGTTCAATCACTGAGAGAACTCATTCTTCATAAACTACTTTCAGAGATGTTGTGTTTCCTCACGCTTTGTTAACTTTTGGTGTAATTTTTATTTTCTTAGACCCAGGTCAAACTTTCAGTGTCTGGATGAAGAGGAATGAGGAGTTGATAACCTATGTAATGGGAAAGCAAAGAAAAATGATGGCCTTGACAAATCTGTGTGTGTGCTCATTTTGCAGTGCAGATTTTAAAGAAATAAGTAATTATAATTCCAACTTTAGAGAGTGGATCCATAGTGCAGATATGTGGATATAGGAATATCTTAGAGAAATATGCAGCTGGGGATAGGTGAGACATTGCCTGAAAACGGAGTGACATTTTTCAAATTTTAATTGTCAAAAATTATAAGTATGTTGAAGTTATGATTTCCCAGTCATAGTCACAGGTATTACTAAGCAATGAGTGACCAACAACTAAACATTGATACCTTAACAAGCACAGGATCATCTAAATTATTAAAGCATGACGGTAACTGTACCTCTCTGTAGTGGTGCTCTCAGGGCAAGCCTGAGCTACAGTAGGAGCAGAAGTCTTTTCTAACTTGATTAGGTGGTGGTTCTGTCTAATTTAGTAATGAGCCAGTGCTCAGCCTCAAATTACAACTTCATTTTATTAATGCTTTTGTTACTGGGATGCTGTGAAACGCGGTACTTATAAAATTGTGGAGACTGTCATCTTCCGGTAACTTTACAGCCAGGTACCATTACGCTGTGAGTATTTTCCAGAGCTGTAGTCCCTTTTAATGGTACAATAATGTCATGGGCCGTTCTCTACTGGGTACAGTAGGAAGTGGATCCAGTGGTAAAACATATGCAAATTTTTAATGAACCAACTGTTTCTCCATGTTGAAATCAACCGAGGGATGTAATGTTCCTGTAGGCTTCATTATCTGAGATACTATTTGTTCATAGTTTAGTGTTTACTCATACACTGAAAGTTGCTTTCTGTTTATGTTGTGATAGGCTGCTTCCATTTGGTTCAAATAATGATAACTTACATACGGGATTTCTGGTACTTCTGAGGAAGGATGGTTATTTAAAGTTTGGGGTTTTGGGGTGGTTTTTTCTTTTGACTTCTGCAAAATTGCTGTCTGGCCAGCTGTTGATGTTTTACTTGTGCTGAATATTTGTGGAAGCGAAATACTTCACATTTGTCCTTATTTCATCTTGTTTGCTTTGGACCGTCTCCTCGGTGTGTCACAAATTATTTAAGAGCTTTGCCGTCGTCCTCCAACTTGGTTTTGCCTCTTGTCAGCTTGGTATGAATCTCCTTTTTTTGGAGAACTGAAGTTTATTAAGGTTATCTCTGTTGCTATGTTTTTTTTACTTGCTTTGACAGAGTTTGCTTGTTGTTTGGGTTTTTTGCTGTTATAGCTTAGAGTATTCTAGTTTTATTTATTCAGTATGTTTGTCATCTAATAGGAGGATTTGTAGATTTTCCTGAGTCTTGATTCCTTGGCAAATATTTAAAGCTTTTGTTCCTCTCCAGTATCTAAAATAAATTTACTTTATCTCGTATATAATTCGAGATGTGAATCTGTGCTGGTCTTGAAACAACCTTGTATTGAGCCTCTTGTAAATCTGGGAACATATGTGCTTTAATCCTGGTCGTTTTTCCTTCCAGTGTCTTCTGATTCCCTTAAAGAAGTTCTCAGTTGCCCAGATCCTTTTGAGAAGTGTTTATCAAAGTGTTTAATTAATACTTACCTTACAAGCTTTGCTAATACTGAGATTTTTCTTCTCATGCCTTCCCTATCCCTTTTCTCCTGGTGTTTTTCCACAGGAATTGAATTTCTCTCTCACTGAGGCTCTTCCACTTCCAGTATGGAGATGAATCGAGAAAAACTGTGTAACAGTAAGGCTGATGGGAACTCAGATTCTGCTTATCATTGCTCAACATGCCACGATGATGAGGAGTGGAGCAATACTAGCCGGGGACGAGCAAAGTCACGAAGTCTGTCTGCTTCACCAGCCCTAGGAAGCACCAAAGAATTCCGGTATGGCTCTTGGTTCTTCCTGTTGTTGCTCCCTTTAAGAAAAGTGAAAAAAATAGATTAAAAAAATATTTAAAAATATATTTTAAAAAAGTTAGTTACTCAGATTTTTTTATTTTCTCTCCTTGTAAAGTCTTGCAGCTGTGACAAGTGATAATGAACAGCAATAAAAATAGTATTTAGTGGTAATAAATAGGGAGGGAGATGATCAGTGAACCATATCATTGTGGTCCATGCTGTGAAAAGAACTCAATTTTCTGCGGTAGCTGTGTAGGTGGTCATCTTTAAACGGACATTCATGTAAATAGCTTCTGGTTGGCTGTGAGGCCTGCCTTGTTTCATTGTTTCTTGGTAGATCTTAAACTGCTTTTTTGTAGCTATTTCGGCAACATTCTATATGTGCACACACAGCTTCAGCAAGACAAGAGGTTACTTATTTGTATATGGTATTTAAATGCTGTCTGAAGTGAGTGTGTCAGAGTCTGAATTCAATCAAGTGTTTGCATTTAGAACTGGCTATGTGAAATATTAGATTTCCTTTTTTTAAGAGAAATTGCACATAAAACCACTGTTTGTAATGTCATGTATTGAAATTATTTCTTAGTAAGAAAGTTAGTTAAGGAAGTATGGGTATATTTCCAGCTAGGATAAGTTTTTAAAGTATATAAGCTTAGAAGGTTATTGTTTATAATCAGTTAAACACAAAATATTCATTTTCAAATTTGAGGAACCTATTGTGTCTGTGTACTTGACTGCCAGGGTTTTGGAGTAGATTTGAGCTTTGAATACTATGATATTTGTCATATTTCAACCTAACTTCAGAAGTTTTAAGAACCTTCCAGAAGTGAAATACGGATGCATCTCTACTGAACTATGTTATTTCATAGCTTGATAGGAGCTCAGGTCACAAGAAAAAGGACAGGTTTGTGTTTGGTTGCAGATCTTTAGTTAATAGGCAGAAAATTAACTGTTGCTTGACAAGTTGCTTTTAAGGGATTCTTCACATGTACTTCAAAAGGTTGTTAGCCCGAACTGGAGGCAGGAAGTTAAAGGAGAGGGATGGACATGGGGCAGACCTGTAAGTGGAATGGCATGGCTGTCAGAACAGGTATCTGCAGAGTTCATCATCTCAAAAAGGATCAATCAACAGCAGAGACACTCCTGCAAACTGTTATGCTTGCTCTAGCTAGAGCTCCAGTGCTGTGTGTTAAAAACCTGTAAGGTATTTAAGTTATATGGTAGCGTGAGGCGGCACAAAGTAAGTTTGTGTTCGCAGGCTGGTTCACGGCAGTGAGAAACGCCCATTTTTCATTTGAGCCAAATTTCTAATCTAGTCGCAAGGCTCTTGTCATGTGGACAGCTCGGAGAGAACTTTTGATTTTCTGATCTTTGGACCCATTGTAAATATTGAATAGCAGGCTGTGGTAGCAGCGTGTCTTGATCTTGTGGGAAGCGTAGCAGAACTTTACATTGCTCACACCGTGACCCCTCTATAAAAGCACGGACAGAATCATGGAGGAGTTTCTCAACAGATGAAATTCTCGTCCAGAGCTACTGCTTTGCTGGTAGGAATGCTCTTGGAAGGCAAAGCATATCCGGGTGAGGCTGAAGATTGCATGGGGAAGCTTTATGGTGAAGGGAGGAATAATAAAAGCCTTTGTCTGAAGAGGTTAAAAGGTTAGGAAAATACTTTATTTATGTGATTCAGAAAGTCAGCGTACTTTGCTTTGGCAAAATGTTCACGAAAGGCTGTGCTTTATCTACTGTGTTGTGTCATAGCCAATACGGAAGACATGATGTTAAAAGTGTGCTGTAAAACTGGTGGTTTTTCCCTTCTCTACATAAACCCTTAAGAATGTAGACTTCAGTCAACCTGTGTAAAAGACTGTGTGGTCTGAACTTTTTATTACTGTCTTTTAGCTAAATAACTACATGGCCTTGTTTTTTTAAACTAGAAATGATCCTTGTAGACCCTACCTACTGTGGGTTTGAATTAGGGTTTTGTTTAGGAGGTTTTATCATTAAGATGCTCTGCAGTCACTCACTGTCTGTCTTCAATTTAATGCAAAATTGTCACAAGGTATTTTGCTATACGGTATTCAGATTGCTGTAGTTGCCTCTCTGCCATGAACTGACAAGTATGTTTTCCTTAAAGTAATTTCTAGTGCATTCTAGCGAGTGAAGTTCTGTTCACTCCAACTTTTTACCTTCTGTTGATTGAATAGTGCATAGATTGAGTACTAATAAAACGAAGTAAAATTGCAGCTAAAATGTGTGCCAATAATTAATTAGAGCTTGCAGAGAAACCTTTGTTTGAATGTCATAAAGATCAGATGCGGCTATTGAATGCCTCTTGTAGGAACAGTGTTTAACCAGTTATTGGGAGTGGCATGGAACAAGGATCTGTGTTGAAATAAGGCCAAAAAAGCTAGTTATTCGGGAGAGGCTTGAGTGGAACAAGAAGTGGGAGGTGATGTTGCCAGCGTGTTATTTAATTATCCTGATTTCAAGTGTAATTGTTCACAAGTAGATGGGGATTTACCATTCCTTTACACGTATCGGTACACACGTTAATCTCTAATCGTGTCAGTCCTTGCTCATTTTTCTGTTTTAATACAAAGAAGTTAAACTTTATAAAACATTTAGTAATAATCTTATCTGACTGGGTTAGTCATGCCTGGAGTTATAAATGAGAATAATTATTTGAAAAACAAATATTACTTTTATGTGTTCCATGTCGGAAATTAAATCATAATTTTCATTACTGGAATTGAAATCTTACCCACGCGTATGTTATTAGACATGGAACAAGTAAGATGTTGCTGTTGTTCCTTAATTCTAGCTCTTTAACCTTTCATCTGGTTTTGATTTTTATTAGATTTTTGAGGGCTATTTTAGTATTAAGAGTGAGTCATCATGCTGGTCTGAGCTACTTCATAATATACACAGTAGAAGGCAGTGCAGTAGTGATTTGTTACTGCCAGGCAATAGGTTAGTTACCAGTTCCTCTGTTAATTGAATTAAGCACAGGAAAGGCAGATTTTCCCCCTTCTTTTTAATGGAATAATTCTAATAGCGTTTACGTAATGTTTCAACAGTCACATTACTTGAGGACGTTTTACTCCCATTTACAGATTTGCTGAAGAGGGTGGGAGGGAAGTAAGGCAGAACAGTTTTGACTTGCTCCAGATTATCTCACCCTAGAGCAAGGAGTAATCCTGCGTTCTGGGTGTGATTTCAGTTTGAGGATAAATGACATTCCGGAGCTCCTGTTTATTTGAAGACAAAGATCATATTAGCTCTAACTAGATGAATAAATGGGAAAAGGGTGCTCACATGGTCAGGACACCATTACTGTGACTTGACCATGGCAGTAAAATCTGAAGGCATTGCCTTGCTGTTGGAGATTTCATTGTAGATGCTTGTTGAGAATTACACTGGGAAACCTAATTTGTATACCTTACTGTACCTTACTGAGATGAAGAGCACTCATTAAGCTGTTTCATGTGCATTTATAGCAGATCTAATCATTCTGCATATCCTGTTATAAAATTGCGTGCTCTTAAGATGTAGCGCTTCAAGAAATACAGAATATAAAGTATTGTGTTTATTGTGTCTACAGCAGTGAAGCCGATGGGGAGCTAATTATACCCACTTTGTCATCGCATTTCTTTTACTTATTGTTTATTTTTCTTTATATATTTAGGAGAACACGCTCCTTGCATGGACCATGCCCAGTGACCACATTTGGACCAAAGGCCTGTATGCTGCAAAATCCCAAAACGATTATGTGAGTACTTGTCAAATGAGCGGTGTTATTACTTATTATGTGTGAATACTTCCACTGTTCACCCTCTAATCAGCATTGTTTGCCTTTTACCTGATATTAGAAGTTTTCCTGTTGCTTGATTGCCAGCTTGGGGGCTGTATTGCCAAAATTGGCCTGCCATTTTTGTCACACGTTGCCCATGTAAAAAGTCAGTCTGAGAGAAGAATGGATAGCACTGCTGAACTGTATTCTCAAGTAAAACCCCATGAGATGTGCAGTAGCTTGATCTGCAGCTTGAAAAGTATAATATGCGTTTGAATGTCATTGATTTCTCTTTTCCCGAGGGATGATAGGACGCAATTGGTGTTTTTCTGTATGGATTTATAGTGGTTTTGCCAGTTGGAATACTCCCTCCAGGGTAACAGACATAAAAGGAAATTAATTTCACTGGTTTTACATTACTAATTCAGGTGGTGTTCTTATACCCACTATCTCCCTCCTAAACTAATGGGAGTTTTCTCACAGCTCAGTATATCTATTTTAGAAAAACAAAAAAAAAGGGCATTTTTTTACCATAAAAATCTGGTAGGGCATGTGAATAGTATATAAGTACCGAAGTTTTGTTTAGAAAAGTTTTTGTATAACCTGAAATCCAGAGTATGGCAACTATAAGAAACACTTTTCAACATCATTGACAGTAAATTCACCATGTGTATTAGAACACCCTTATAGCAATCTGTGATAGAGAAGCTATTGCAAGCATTTTGTTTATACCATTGACTTAATGCATAAACAGCAGTGTTTCTGGATGATAGAGGAACAACAATTTTTATAGAGATTTTTAGGAGAAAGGAGGAGAAATAGTTCTGTGTACTGTGAAATCTGAGGGAAGCCTTCTCCTCTCTTGCTATTACGTGTTTGAGCTGGTAGTCTGGGGTTTTGGGTTTGATCTATGGCACTTTCAGTGAATGGATATCATTAAGGCAAGTTTGCTGCCGCCGATAAATTTAGAGTGAAAATAAGGGCTGGTTTCTGCTTGGCAGACATGCAAATATTTTCATTTTGTAGGTTGGGTGGTATGAAAGTGTTGTTTTTTACACCGTGTATTATATACTTACTACATGGTGTCTCAGCTTGGTCAAATGAGGAATGTCAGGGTTCTACAGATTAACCAACTTAGTCGTCCCTATTTTTGTCCTTTTAAAAGTTTTATCTCTTTGTTCTTTCAGTTACATGCATTTGAATTAAGTATTTATGTGCCTAAATCTTTACCTAAATAGTAGTAGTCTTCCTCAGAACATGGTGGTGGTACCCTAACTTTTCCTGCAAAGGTGTGGTAGAAATCTTGCAGTGTTCAATAACTTTTAACTTCCTCATTCTTCCTGCCTGTTGTGAAGTCTATGGCTTGGTGTGCTCCGGTTCATCTGAAAACCCAGCTTGAGCGGTGTGTTTACCCACCTGACTGGGGCAACCACGCTCCTCCCCGTGGGCTGGGCCGGCGAGGTACAATATATAATGGTAGTGGCAAGATCAGTCAAGTGCAGAGGCTGCAGGCAACATGAAATGTAAAGGACTTGCAAGGGAAAAGACTGCTTACACAGTGCTCAGAAAAGCTGGGGAGTAAAGGGTGCTCTCAGGGCACTGAAGGACTGTAGAAGACCAAATTGTAAATTACTATTCTTACTATACACAAGTTTTTTGTTGTAGTGTCTAAAAACCTTTTTGCTTGTGCTTTTCTTCTCTACAGTCAGTAATATTGTTAAAATCTCTTCACTAGAGAGAATTTTTAAGCAGAAAATTTTAGGTTTAATGTACAGGCATAAGTTAGTGAAGGTGTTGGTGTCTCTAAGTGCTTTTTCTTGATGATTGTCATGAAAAACCTGCTTTCTGAAGACTGTTATGTGAGATGACGAGATGAATTGAATGACTGCACAGTGAAAAAAGAAACAGGTGCTGGTGTTGCTGAGGAGACAGGAGGTCAAATACTTGGTTTTTAAACTCTTTCTTGAAATGGGATTTTTCTTCTGAAGTCTTGCCTCTGAAGATCTGTAATAAATGTATACAGGATTTTTCTGTAAAGCCTCACAACGTTTTTTGGGAACTGATTGAAATACTTCACTGAGGAAAAAAAATTCAGAGAAGAATGTTTTCTTTTGAGGTAGCAGTTCTTCATAAGTGATAAAAGCCTCAGCCTTTTTCTTTCTGGAGCTGTTGCGTTTGCCTGACTCCTGGAAAGAAACATGAAGATCTTAAAGCATGCGATGAATAATCTTGCATTTAGTAGAACTACATGGAATTGGTGAGTACAGTTGAAATAGGTGGGCTCTTTTGTTTGAATGAGGTCTGTATTAGTTCTAGGTGGTTAATTAGGTGAAAAGCAGTGCTGCAATCTTTAGTTCTTTGCCAGCTTTAGAAGATAGCTTAATCATCTCGAAATTGGTTTGGGTGCGGTCTCTCTATGTGCAGTTTTTACCCTTTAACACTGTTGAGCTATGAGGAATTTAATTTTGTGAAATGAGCTTTAGTATAGAAACTTAATCACCATATGTGGAAACAACACATAGAACTGTTCAGCAGCAATAAACACATTAAGGCAGCTCTTCCTATTTTAGTTTCTGTTACTTTGTTTTATTTTATTTTAATTTCTTTTCAGTTTAGCTATTGCTTGGTTAGTCGAGTTAGAGAGAGTCTTCCAAATTCGTAGTAATCTCAGATTCGTGGCAATATTTGAGCCTGAGCAGCGTATCTTCAGAACGCCCTTACACTGAGCCTGGGCACTGGACTATCTCCAGAGGTGCCTTCCAGCCACTGTTCTGTGATCCCCTGACTGTAAATTACAATGAGATGAAACCTATTTTAGAAAGTAAAATGAGCAGATTATTCCACCTTCAGCATCATGATCACTTTTATTTTAACCCTTCAAGTGCTAAATCCAAATCTCTTTGTAAATTCGGCTTGTTCAGCATTTATACTAATCTGCTTTGCTTTATGGATTATACCTGCACCGGATGCAAAAGGATGGGATGCTTGTAATATGTGAAACACAACTGTGAAATTTTGTAGCTTACAAGTAGATATAGATGAAGAAGCAAAATACAGCTGTGTATTCCTAAATCGACTCAATTTATTATTATTCTGTTCCTGAACCCTCTTGAGACACACAGTTATTTGTGTATATGTATTTAGTTCTTGAGGTTTTCAAGTCTTAGAATGCCGTCCTGACAATAGGCAGGTAGTAGTTTAAAATACTTTTTAAAGTTACTGTGGTTTTGCTGTAATTTAAAGTAGTAGGTGTGCTACTAAAGTTGTAGTAGGTGTGCAAATAAACTTGTTTTGGGATCAGGACTAAAATAAAATCAATATCTAGATTAGAGTTATAAAGAAATTTTGCACAGAAGTTTTATGTGCTTGCAAATCCATGTTTGCCTGGACTGTGTGAATCTTAATTATTTGCCATTCTTTTGTGATAGTGTTATTTGGTGTTAGTAAAAAGCCTGTAGAATTTGTGTCTACAGACTTTTAGTTGAGCAAACTGTGACTGTATCCTGGTATCAGTGAAAAAGTGCTGAAGGAAACATTGCTAAAAAGAAAAGAGAATATTTGGGTTAAAACTGTTGCACTATTTTTGAATTTGCATTGACTTGAACTGTTGGACTTAGTGTTGGGTGGGAGAAACGTTTATGCTGCAGTTTTTTCAGATTGTCTAGAAAAGCTTTGGTTGGTTTCATGGGGTGAAAAGCATCATTACAATACGAACTGTTGCATCCTTCTTTCTGTCACTGTAGGACTGCGTGCAATGGTAATTCCCAACAGACCAGAATGATGTTGCCAAGATAAAATGTAGTAGCATTGTCTTTTTTGTTTTTAATTCTCTAGGCACATTCAGGATCCAGCAAGCCAGCGGTTGACATGGAACAAACCTCCCAAGAGCGTCCTTGTTATTAAGAAGATCCGTGATGCCAGTTTGCTGCAGCCTTTTAAAGAGCTTTGTGTGTATCTTACCGAGGTAATGGACTATACATTCATTTTTTTAGCATAATTAAAAATCTAACCTGTTTTCAATTACTGATCCTGTTGAATGTGGAATATGTGGAACAGCATAGTGCAAACAAATCGCTGTACCCATTGCCGCTGAAGTAGTAAAACTTGTTTCAGAGCTTAAGATCAGTACTTAGTACTTAAAGTACAGAGCTTAAAATAAAACTAAAAACTTTCCTTCGTTCTGTTTGCAGTTCTAAATTACATGAAATGGGATATAAAAAGCTTAATCCTTTAAGCCTTGAACAAACATAGCAATGTTACTGTGTCATGTAATCTATATCCCAAAGTTTAGTTTAATTTATTAGATGGTCTGGGCATGCTGCAAAATTCTCTTTAGAATTAGACCACATATTAAAAATAAACCCCGCGACCAAAAGATGCAGACCACTTCTGTAAATTTATATATATTTTATATAATT
>NW_010158462.1:0-457 GCF_000695765.1 Mesitornis unicolor
GATGCCGCGACGGTCGTCGTCGGGGAGCACGAAGCCCTCGGTGTCCATCCATTGGTAGAAGGGCGCCATGATGGCCGAGGGGTCGCTCGAGTGCTCCAGGCCCAGCGCGTGGCCCAGCTCGTGCACGGCCACCAGGAACAGGTCATTGCCTGCGGAAATGGGGCCAGAACTGGGTCAAAAATGGGCCAGAATTGGGTCAGAAATGGGACCAGAATTGGGTCAAAAATGGGCCCAGAGTTGGGTCAAAAATGGGCCAGAGTTGGGTCAAAAAGACCCAAAATTTGCCCAAAATTGGCTCTAGAAGACCCAAAATCGCCTCTAAAAGGCCCAAATTGACCCAAAATCGGCTCTAAAAGACCCAAAATTGGGTCAAGAACCACTCCTTAAACCCCATTGGCTTGAGAAAACCCAAAATGGGTCAAGAAGACCCAAAATCAGCTCAAAAAGACCCAAAATC
>NW_010158463.1:0-568 GCF_000695765.1 Mesitornis unicolor
TTTTTTTTCTTTTTATTAAAAAAGTGGCCAAAAGTCAGCAAGCAGTGATTTAAAGTCCTCCATGGTCCTTCCAGCATGAATTATTCTATAACTCCACATCCAGACACTGTGTCATAAGAAAATTCACACAAAAAAAGGAAAGAATATACGACAAAATGGATGGAAGGCTGATTAGATGCCCTAAATCACCACTTTCTAAGTACACCTTCAGCAAAAATATTTTGTTAAAGATTCAGCACCTTCCATGAAAGATAGATTATACTTTACTCTCTCCCTTCATCCAACCTTGCTGTGTAAATGGAGGGAGATGTCCTTATAACTGAGAACAGCACTTCCTTTTTCCACTCTAAATAGAAGATTATGTTCTACCACTTGTCACTGTAAATGAAAACAAAACTGCCTTCTTGAACTCAGCGTTAGCAAAGTCTACTCTCCTCCTGCCCCTCCACATCTCACAAACTGTCTGAACCATTCGCTTTCTGTCCAAACTCAGCCTGAGATGAGTAGAGGACAGGAAAGTGCAAACTGTGCATGCCGCCATAGGAAGGAAGATTATGCAGTGCTTCCT
>NW_010158464.1:0-330 GCF_000695765.1 Mesitornis unicolor
CATAAAATCCTCCCCCCACCCATCCCCTCAATAATGATTAAGTCACCAGAGGCTCTGCAGAGAAAGGCACTGGAAAACTTCTGTTCTAGACTCAAAAGCAGGTGGGAGCAGGATGTAGGAACTGTATTCAGGAACGCATGGATCAGGATTTGAGGCAGACCAACTAGCAGGGTTCTTCTCAGACTTTGGCCATCGCAGGAGAAGAAAAGAGCAGAGAACAGAGAAGACCATAGTGGTCCCTCAGCTTTATACAGAGTATGATGTAATTAGGATGGAATACCTAGTTGGTCAGTTTTGGATGATCTGTCCTGTCCACTCCTCCCCACCGGT
>NW_010158465.1:0-12287 GCF_000695765.1 Mesitornis unicolor
GGAAACCACGTCGCAAACCTACACCAGCACCCGTCTCCCAACATCATGTTTTTGTAAAATTGGAGACAGTGTTTTTTCACCCGGTTAGTTTTTAATTTTTGTAACCTTATCACATTTTTAGTCATTTTTATTTAAAGATCTTTCTATGTGGTTTTTTAATTTCTCTTTGCTGGTTTTTTTTGAACTTTTTAAAAAAATTTTTTTTTTTCCCCCTCCACCCCCCCCAGGTGAATTGATTTACAACAGAGTGGATAGTGATGGATGTAGATTTTATGCCATTTGTAGTTCAACATGTACAGTTGAAAGGCACACTGTACATTGTAACATTACTTCTCCTCTAACCACTACGTCCCCTGAATGGTCTCCTGTAACAACATCAGTTCCTCTGCCTACCACTTCTGGAAATGTTCCTTTTCATGGTTGTGTTTCTTCTACTCACCCTCCTTTACAGGTATTTATTAAATATGTTATATTTATGATGGTTGAAATAACATAAACATTAGGTTAACACCATAAAGGAGCAGTATGCAGTCTTTAATCAGTAAATGTGTAGATTGCCAGAATATTTTTTTTCTAGTGATGGGTAATATACATAGCTTAAAATTTCTACGTACCTTCTATATGATTTTTTTTTCATAGGTAGAGAGCAATATATAGTATTTTCTAATTACTCTTGTCCTACTACAGCATGTTTTGAGGCACTGAATTTCATAAATTACAAACCTTACTGAAATAACAAAGGACGTTTTCTTGTGCATTTTGTTTCCTCCCTAAACACAAAAAATTATGTTACTGGGATGTCTTGTATCTTATTCTGTTCTTTTGCACTTTTATCTGTCCTTCTGTATAGATTTTTCTTCTTTTACTGATAGTCTATGCTGACAGTGAAGTACTGTATACACAGGTAGTATAAAGGACATCGGTTCCCTTAATCTAAGGCCTGTGCCCCCAAACCTTAGAGAAGCTCCTATGAGGAGGTTCCCACCTCCTTTTACTGTAAAAGAAAATAAATATTATGGAATATTGGCAGTCTTAGACTATCAGTGAAGGTTTTCAGTTTAGTCTTTTCTTTTGATTTGGAAAACAAATGAGTTTCTGATTCCCCTTATCATGGTCAGAACTATTAATAACTCTGGTCAATATTACATATCATTAGTACCACAAACTGAAAAGAAGTAACAAGTATTAATTTCCTCTCCAACATCACCATTACTGGAAATAATATACTTTTAAACTAAAAATATAAGTAAAGTTCTTATCTGTTTTCAGACACCTCTGACAGCAATTTTTGTTCATTTTGCAGCCTGGACAAAGTTACAAAATATCCAACTGTACAGAAATCATCTGTAAGGGAGACAACAAAGTAGAAGTAATTCCAACGCACTGCCCACCTGTAAAAGCAATTACCTGTGCCAACAAATACCCAGCAATACTGGTACCTGATGATAATGGCTGCTGCTACCATTATGAGTGTCAATGTAAGCACTAGTAGATTAAAGAATAATCTTTTTTGAAAAACAAACAAACAAACCAAAACAAACTTTGCACAGATTATAGGGTCTTTCTTTTCTTATGGTTGCGCTATATATTGTAGTATATTCACCTCAGTTTCTAAAGTCTTTCTGCTACATTAATTTTCATGTTAATCTAAATGTTTTCTCTCTACTAGGTGTGTGCAGTGGATGGGGTGATCCTCATTATATTACTTTTGATGGAATCTACTATACTTTCCTTGAAAACTGCACTTACGTCCTGGTGAAACAGATTGTACCTAAATATGACAACTTCCGTGTTTACATTGACAATTATTACTGTGATTCACAAGATGGACTTTCCTGTCCTAAATCCATTATTATTTTCTACAAATCGGCAAAAGTGCTGCTGACCCGTGAACTCAGGAATGGTGTGATGACCAATGTGGTAAATTGCACATTCTTTTTATTTCTCTATTTTTTCAAAAAGACTATAGGCCTTACTGATTCTTGTTTGGAGGGCAGAGGGTATCATTAGGAAGAGAAAAAAAAGATTACACCAGCTTCTAAGAAGAAAATGTCAGAAATAGCTTGGTACTATGCAGAAGAGAGTATATTATGTGCATGTATGTATATATATAAAGAACACTAGGAGACAGAGAAGACAGAAAGAATGCTTACACTGGTGCTTGATTCATGTTTCATGAAAACTAGTATATTGTGCCATTCACTTGTGTAAATAAACACATTATGAAGAAACATGAGTGAAAATCACAAGCACGATTCTTCTTTCATGGTGAAGATGGGTATGTATCCCTCATCGGCCAGATAATGAGGGACTGCTTCCTCTGCATAGGGAACTTCAGGCATCAAACAGAGCTATGACATGATTCCTCCTCCAATTCCCTCCTGGGACAAGAGGTATAGCTGAAGAAATGATGTGACTGGGAGTGTCACTTCACCTTCATGATCCTCAATTAGTCCTAGCAGGCCAGTGTAAACAAAAAGTCAGTCCCACTGTTACACTGAGGATTTTATTAGTTGATTAGAGAACACAAAGAGGTGGGAGAAAAAGTTTGTCTCAGTATGGACTCTCCTCCCACAAAGCCATGCCACATTTTCCTTACCTACAGTCAGAAAGGCAGGTTGAAACAATTAGTTCAGTGGTCCCCTGTGAAAGAAAACAGTAACTGACAGTTTTAATTCTTACTTTACCCCAATTCAATGTGAAGAAAGTTGAAGAATAATTCCCGACAAAAAGTTACTAAGCAAATATGTCCATCTTCATTAGCTCGTATAAGATACAGACTGCAAATGGAACACTTTAGGTTAACGAATAAATACGACCACTCCATAAAATTGGCATGAGGGACATTTGACTTCATTATGAATTCAAAGACCTCTTTCAATGCCAAGCAAAATGTAGTATAGGGACAGTAGGAATTTGCAGCAAAGTTATTACATAATAATGGCAGGAATACTTATGTAGTTAAAGAAAAGTACCACTCATTTGAATATGAAAACTGTTTGCAATAAACAAAATGGATTTAGAATGCTGTGCACTAGCAGACAATCTGCACAAACATGGAACATAGAGGCCACTTAGATTATCATCACATTGTAGCAATATAGCAATACAAGCTGAGATATGAATGCACATAAATGCTGTTACTGCGATGCCAATGGGCATTGGATATGATGCACACCAATATGGAGTTGTGCATGATTTTGAAGATTAGAAAATACATTATTTAAAACAATCAAGCAGAAATAGCACTTATTCTGAAGTTGTGGGTTGTTTTTTTTTTTGACCCTGCATTTAGATGTACTTCAACAAAGAGATTGTTAAACCAGGCTTCAAAAAAGATGGCATTTCTTTCTCCACACTTGGCATCAACATGATTGTTGAAATATCAGAGATTGGTGTAACCGTCACCTTTAGTGGGCTGATTTTCTCTGTGAAACTCCCATACAGCAAGTTTGGCAACAACACCGAAGGACAGTGTGGTAAGACACATGCAGTAATTGAAGGTGGGACTTTTCACCCACCCTTCTGTGGTTATTCTCACTCACTTTGGCTATGTAGTCTCATAACTGACAGAAATTTTTATGCAGCAGTAAAACGGAAATGAAAACAGTCCTGTTCTTCAACTTCTGTAGCATAAAAAGGTCAATATTTTAGCAACATATTTTTTCCTTTGGGGCTGTGGTTTTAGGTTTGCTTGGTTTTTCCTAACCTAAACTAAAGTTCATATTACTGTAAAGAAAGCACTCCGTATGAAGTAAAGCACCTTATACATTTAATGAGCACATAATGTCTAAAGATGCTATCAGCACAATCATGTGTTATGCATCTCTGATATGGCTTATGAGACTTACATAGCTTGTCTCTTCCAGGAACATGTACAAATGATAAATCAGATGAATGCCGCTTACCAAGTGGTAAAATCATTTCTTCCTGTCCCCAAATGGCTCATCACTGGATCGTTGATAACAACAAGTCATGCCATGGAGTACCAGTACCACCAGTTGTAACCACACCAACCCCAAAGCCTCACTGTAAAACACCTCCTCTCTGCAAGCTTATCTGGAGCGAGTAAGAAAAAACTGTATTAATTCACTCTTTTTTAAAAGTAAAAAAAAAAAAGGAGTCACATTTTATGTAAAACATGGAGATCCAAAAGCATGAAGTCTTGTTTCCTGCAGCATTGCCTGTACTTGTGTGACCTCAAACAAAAGCTTTACTTTCAGCTGGGTCATTTTTAAAGGCCCTCTTACAAGTGCTTGATATAGTGCCTAGTAAGTCACAAGCTACTGTATGTGCAGTTTTTCTCTTCCCTCAGCTACTTTTATCATCCCTTTTTCTCAGTCAGATGCAGTTACCTTTTTAATAACATTTCTGGTGTCAGACTGATGAAAATTTGTGTATGCATACAGAATCACTATGACCATCAGCCTCTTCAGAAAAAAAAAAAAGAGGTTCAAACTTCCTAACCTTTCCTTTCCTGAATCTATCTGATTATTGGCTATTAGGGTTTTGTTTCTCATAATACATTCCTTCTTGAAGCATTAACTGGTTAAGTGCTGGATTTTACATAATGACTGGATAATATAAAAGGGGTTTGGCATCTTTTCTGCCTGCAGGATTTTTGCAGAATGCCATGCCGTGATACCACCAGAACCATTTTTCCAAGGCTGTGTTTTTGATGGATGTCGCATAGCCGATGAATCCATGCAGTGTTCCAGTTTGGAGATATATGCTACAGAGTGTGCTACTAGAGGTGTCTGCATTGACTGGAGAGGAGCGACCAATAATACATGTCGTAAGTATTGCAGAACTCAAAAATGTGCATGAGAAATTGTAGTAATTAGTGTTTTACAGATCTTACATCTAACATTTGATTACTATCTACAAAAATACAGTGACATCCTTACTTACAGAAGCTGCAGGTGAAGAAGCCAAGATGTAGCCACTTTTGCTGCAAAAATGCATTTACTGTCAATTTTTCATCTTTTTTTTCTTCTTTTTCAATACAGCATACAACTGTCCAGCAAGCACGGTATACAAGCCATGTGGGCCTATTAATCCTGCTACTTGTGACCCAAGGTATGGAAAGACAAAAAGACCCACCTCAGAACAACTGCTTAGATTTTTCTATTTTTTTCTATTTTTACCTATCTACTTTCCTTAGAAAATGGAGTTACTTCATAATGAAATGTCTTTTGAATTTCGATCATTTATTCAAGATGTATAAATATCAATCAACCCTATGAATATGCACTTTCTGTTGCACTTCAGAAAATGTAATTTTTTTTAATCTCCCTTGTATCTGACATGGACACTTTCCATATATGCTGCTTTCTCTCCTGCTTCACTGCAAAAACTTTGTACTCAAATACATACATTCCTCCCACTCTAGCTTTGTTGAGCTTCCTGGCTATGGAGTAACTGAAGGATGTTTCTGTCCTGAAGGAAAGACACTCATGAGTGAAGACAGCAACATCTGTGTCTCTGAATGCTGTAAGTAATTTGTAGGTAGTTTGGGGAAATAAACAGAGATCAGGATTAAAAGTCAGGAGGTCTGTGCTGTACTGCCATCTTTTACATGGTCAGATCATGGGCAAATCAGCTTCTTCAATCTCCTTTAGTCTTCCCATCTAAAAATCAAGTAATAATCAATATTACCTTATTTCCATCTCCCTTCCTTACGTGAGACCTACCAAGATGGTAGAATTCTACATTTCAGAAGAACTAGTCTGCATATTCACGTTCTTGTTAGTTTTATTTACACAGTACTCCTATTTGAAATTGCACAAATTTACTCCTTTAAGTCAGCTTTCAGTGGTGTAAATTTCCATTTGTGTTTCTTTTTTCTTTGCAGCTTGTAGGGAACCAAATGGTGTATCCCGACAGGTAAGTATCACAATCAATGTGGTTTACCAATAACAGACAAGTGAAGCTAGAAGATATTTAGTGTTTCACAAAACCCAGATTTTGCTTAGGTTGGGGGATACTTCATACTACTTTTTTTCAAATGTTTGTTCCCCTTTAGTCTTAAATAATAATTGAGTGCCAGAGCAGACACCACATTAGCCCCTAAGAAATTGAACAGTTTTCCTTCAGTAACCATCACCTTACATAGTGAAGTAAAAAAAAAGGGGGGAGAGAAAGAAAAAAAGATATTTATGGTAGTAGTGGAATTTTGGCATATATGCTTCTTTTATTTCCACAAATATGGCTAAAGTTACTAGAGGTGAAGGGACATATAGACAGCAGAGTTTACCTGTTGCTGATAATGTTGATATCCTGCATTTTTAGTTCCTCAGCCACATAAAAATTATAGAAATTTCTTATTAAAAAATGCATACCAAGCACAATCACTTCCCCTTTAGACCTCTTCTACCCTTCATGCTATCACTAGTAATAAATAGTGACAGCTGTGTGAATATGCTCAGAAACTTCAGTGGCCTCCAGTATCTTTCTCTAATAAGCTTTAGTCTGACGGTTTCTCATAAAATTTAAAAACACTAGAAATATGAAAAGACTGATTTAATCAGTTATCTCTGTATCCATTAATAAGTCAAATAGAAACAAATATAATTATTTTGGTTTGAATTTTTAGATATAATCTTTTCTTTTCTTTCCTTTTGATATATATATAGCCAGGAGAAAAATGGACAAAAGATTGCCAGGAATGTGTCTGTGATAAAAGTACTCTTAAAGTGCACTGTACAAAACACAGATGTTCTCTGACGCAGCAAGTATTTTGTGATGAGCCAGGTTACGTGCCTGTTCAGGTACAGATACCAGAAGATCCATGCTGTACCAGGACTGAGTGCTGTGAGTACTACAGTATATTCATTCTGGGGAACCACAGAATTTTCTTTTTTAATATACTTTGCATTGATTTCATAATGCTTTTCTTCCTCATCCCACTTCTCAGGACCTTCTTGCAAAGTATTTGCTAGTTGCCTGAAGAGAACAAATTTGAAGATTAAAAGATTTTACATATTTAGACAGAGAAAAGCAATTGGAAATCTCCTATAATTTAACATGGAAAACATTTAATTCTGCCACCACCTGAAACAATATTCAAAAACTATTCAAAGCATTTTCTGTTTCAAAGATCAGTAGAAAAAGATACCATAACTTAAGTATCTTTTTCCAGCAATCACCACTCTATTCTTCTCAAACAATGGTTTGTTTTACAAAGGTTATCGAAAAGCCCATTCACTTCAAACATAGCTGGGCAAATATACTGAATTAGTAATAAAACTAGCTTGTGTGAAAAATACCATATTTGCCCCATGGGAAAACTCCTGAAGTTCATGCAAAATAAAATGACTTTCATTTAAAAATTCCGAGTTCTATTTTTTCTATATTCTTTTACAGACTGCAACACCAGCCTCTGCCCTGAGATCACACCCAAGTGCTTAGAGGGACAGGAAGTAATCACAATAATGCAGCCTGGAAAATGCTGTCCTGCCTTTGAATGCAGTAAGTACTATGCACCTTCTTCATGTATTATTCACAACTATATGTTTTTTAAGTTTATGAATACAAAAAATACATAATATCGGTGTTACAGTATTGGGTCATCAAAGCAGCAGTTTTTTCACATTCTTCTGCTTCTTAAAACTTACACCTCTATAATATCATCTTTCTTCCTTCTTTACAGGAGCTGGTTGTGTAGTCAATGAAACCTACTATGCAGTAAGTACACAGAGTAACTCACTATAAAAATCCACCTTCTCTTAGGTTCCTAGTACAATTCTTTGAAACTTCTATCATGGACCATATTTAGCAGAAAGGCCTGAATAAAACAGGCCTGAATAAAACAAAAGCATTTTCTCCTCTCCTGTTTGCATTAGCAGAATTCAAATCCAAAATCAATATTACCAACAACAGAAACTCCCAAACCAATCAAAATTATATTTAAGGATAGTTTAGCCCATAAATAGTTCAGCTTTGTATTGTCTGTGATGTATGACGTAACTTGCTTTTACTAACTAATAATGACTTATTTTCTGACATCCCCTAGCCTGGAGCTGTCATTCCATCAGGCCCCTGTGAAGAATGCACCTGCTCTGAATCCTCTTACTCAAGCCCTCACCATCCTACAGTCAAGTGCGAGCCTGTTATCTGTGACACTTACTGCCCAGCGGTGAGTGCTATTTTGCTGTCAGTAATTCCTACCCCACTCAGCTCAAATATCCACCAGTTAAGGTCAGTGTCTTGACTCAACGACATTTCCTCTCTATTTCTTTCAAAACAGGGATATAAGTATACAAAGAAACCTGGACAGTGCTGCGGCGTGTGCAAGGCAGTGGCTTGTATAGTGACTGTGGGAGACAACATTACACGCGTGCTCCAAGTAACTATCCCTGTTTTAGTACACTTCTGGTGAACTGTGCTAGTCTTTTCACTCTTTCCTCTCCTTGTCTTTGTCACATTTATTTGCTACATCTTTTCCCATGTTAGACAAATGCTTATTCAGGCAGGGAATGGACTGTCTCACACAGCTTGAACAGTACCTTGAGCCATGAAACTCCAGTTCTAAGACTTCTGGGAGCAACTGTGATAGAGAACAATGGCTTTCAGAAATCAACACCAAAAAAGACTTAGGTGAAAGCACTGGGCTCTCATTTGCCTTCAGCTCTGAAAATATAGCACTCATTTTGCTCAAAGGATAATTTTATCTGTTGAAGCGGTTTTCTGCTCCAAACAGCCAAACTCAAGTTAGCTGAGACCTTTAGAACAGGATGAGTCAGTAAAGCCAGTAGAAATTCTGCTCTGTATCTGAATGGACATACCCATAAATTCTGATGACAAAAACCAATGAAACTCAAATTAATCTTTCCAAATGAGTCCGCATACTTATCCTATTCACACAAAAGCATGTCTATATCCAGATAAAAATACAGCTTCTTCACTTAGTTAATGAGAGACTTACAGCAGTACGACAATATGACAAGTTGACATTCAAGCTGAAATTCAAGGAAATCACTTGGAATAATCAAACTGCGGTAGAATGCAACTATAACACTGGGATGTTTTAATTTCATTTTTATGTATGAAGATTTTTATTCACTTTCACTTTAACTCCTTTCAGGTTGGAGAATTCTGGAACCCACCTGGTGATAACTGTACAACTTACTCATGTGAAAAATATGATGATCAGTTCATTCCAGTTGCCTCACAGACAAGCTGTCCTCCATTTAACCCTGAGGACTGTGATCCAGTAAGTACTCTTCTACCAGTTCTCATTTTTGAAAAGGTTGCAGTGGCTAACACCAGCGATAGAAGAATCCTGGTGTCCAAGGAAAATAACTAGCAGAAGCATCACACAGGGATGTAGCTCTCATTTTATCTCCTATAAATCTGGTCCCTATCAAATTTCATTACAGAAAAGCAAATCAAAATTAAAATAGGTGATGTATCAATCCTCACTGGGGATTGGGAACTAGAGAAAAGGGTATAACATAATGTTTTGGATTCTTAAAACTCCCATGTGACCTAGAAGCAAGAATCTTATTGAAAAATAATGGGATTTTTATTCCTAAATTATTTACATTTATAAATTCCTTTTTAGAATTCACTTATCGACAGCAAAGGTGAAGGAAAATAAACTACTTCAGTTCACAACATCATTAAACTTAGTAGAGCTCAGGGTAGACTAGAACCAGCCCCATGCATCTGGGGACTCAGTTGTTTCATTAATTGTGCTATCCTGTCTGACATAATCCTTCACCTGTACTGACTTGGGTCACTCAGAATACCCCATATGTGCAACAAGCTTTATTTCTGAAATGTTACTACTTAACTCAGACAACAGCAAAGCAGTTCTAGTACCCCTCAATGTCAGCTTTCAAAGAACTCTTATTAATATGAGAGTAGTTATGTGCCCTTAATATTTAGCCTTGCTTGAAATTAGATTCCATGTCAATACAAAGAACTTCCGGTGTCAGAAAAACTAAGGAAGCAGGGAAAGTCTTTGCTTTAGTATGCAGATACAAAACCTGAGTTATCTTTTTCCTTTTTCCTACTCAAGGATGACATCAAGCTATCTGATGATGGCTGCTGTAAAGAGTGCCAACCAAAACTGAAGAGTAAGTAATGATAATTTCTTAAAGAGTAAGTAATGACAATGTGTGCTTTATTAGGTACATTAGTCCACCTTGCATCATAGATGCATAGACAGAAGAAGTGAACAGATCGGGTTTGGGACCACTGCATCACACTGGGGTAAGAATGGAAACAGGTGGAAAAAGCAAGCAGCAGAACATTCCCAGAACAGAACTTAGGGCCTTGGAAAACATGGATATGGTCAACTTTCCTATCCCCTACTCTTTTAGCCTTCTGTGGGAGGGAGAGGACTATGAATATCCTTCAACTTCCATAGATTCTCTTTAAGGAAGAAAGAAAAGCCAGTTCTGGGAGGTGTGTGCGCACTGAGCAGTTGTCACAGTACTGCTCTTTATTTCTGCATTCTGCATCCAAATTGCATAAGCAAAAGGGATTTTTTTCATTCATTGATAACACAAGCAGCAAGAGTCATCACTTGGCCCTTAGCAATTAAAAGAGAACATCACTGTGACCTAATTTCCTATTTCAGCTCTACCCATCTCAGTTTTCTACAACAAACTATTATACACAGGTATCTATATACATGCACACATATTTTAACCTATTTTCCCTTCATTTGTGACAATCTCAGGTTGTATGAAGCACAATACTACTACTGTCATCAAATATCATGGATGTGTTTCTCCTGCACCTGTTGAGATGACATACTGTGAAGGCAGCTGTGACGCTTACTCACGGTAAGTGGTATAAAAGATAATTACAGTCTCTTGTCTTCTACACTTTACATTAGCTACATAAATAAAATTGAAAGTAATTTGCTAGTAGGTCCAATATCCTTAGCTGTTTCCATTGTGCTAACTAAAATTTTTAACAGAAATGACTAGCTTAAGTACCTCAAGACTCAGAATGTTTTAACAGCCAATTCAGTCTTATAGTCAATAGACTCGAGTTTTGATTTTGCCCATGTGAAAATGAGGTTACTCATTTCTCACTATTCTCTCATTTTGGACCGGCTTAATATGTGATCTGGATTAATTCATTTACTTTCTCTGTGCCTTAATGAAGAGCTAGATCCATGCATTTTTACAATGAGGAGCAATTTATATATATTTCAATACTGTAAGAATGGTAATATTGAGCAATAGTCTCACATGCAAGCACACAACTTCTGGTGGTTTAGTAATGGGTGTGAGGGATGGTGGTATTTCTCACAATTTCTGAATCTTTCTCTTCTGTTGGTTTTGCAATTAGATATTCTGCAGAGGCAAACACAATGGAACACAAATGCTCATGTTGTCAGGAAATCCAGACTAGCCAAAGAAAGGTGACTCTGACATGCAGTGACGGAACCTACCTTGATCACTCATACACCTATGTGGAGAAATGCAGCTGTGTGAGCACTGAGTGCATTTCCCAAGTCAGCAGTCAACAGGCAACGAACCAGATAAAGGGCTCTCAGCAACAAGTGAAGGTCTAAAATTAGAACTAAGAGAAGAAGTCAAACAAGGGTTGAATATAAGACTAAAAAAAAAAGCTTTGAAAAAATACAAAACCGACAAAAGCAGCTAAAATTTTGGATGAACAGATGATATTTTCTGCATACAAGCTCAATATGTCTATCTACTTTATTTCAGTTTTCATTACCTATATCTCCCATTGTTTTTCATGTCTTTTCTTTTACATCTTGAGAGGTACAGCATAAGTCATTTTGACATTTTCTGCTAGTTTGTCTTCTGAGAAGTGCTATATCATAAGGTGGAGAGCTGGATTTACACTTGCACAAAGTCTATTATGAGAGCAACGTTCTTTACTGGCTTGAAGCTTGCCCATGGTGGCATTATATAGACACCTGACAATATCTAATATTTCCATTGACATAGACTGACCTTTTTATAACATTTGTATACCAGTTCATTGAGACAAATCAAAAGCTAAAGTCCAGAAAACAAACAAATAAACCCCAAGGAAAACTGTGCCTCTCTGTTTCTTCGTTTTTCCTTTTGCATTAAGGAAAACATAGACCGCAGAAAGCCATACCTTCTCAAAATTATAAACGTCAATATTTTGAACAATTGATAATGGGCATATTTCTCTACATATTCTTGTGAGAAAAAGAAAGAAATCCTATCATGAGAAGCTGCTGCACACTATTCTTTGTTTACATAACACCTTCAGCATAGTAAGTGTATGAAAATATGGATTTTTTTTTTGTTTGTGTTTAACTGTTT
>NW_010158466.1:0-4076 GCF_000695765.1 Mesitornis unicolor
CGGGACGAATGACGGGATTAAGGTTGCAGTAATCGGGGCCAGATTAACTCGGGGAAACTGGTTGCGATCTGAGCAGCTGCAAATGTCCCCTGACTCTAGAGAAAGGCAGGGGCTGTGCATCCACCACCTAGATGCTGCCTAGCTATTACGGGGAGGGAAAAAGCAAATATATCATCCGCTGTTTTTAGGAAGTGCTGGGCTGGCTGGTATCCGGCAGCCCCTCCTCTTCCTCCTCTCTCCTCCTCTTCCTCTCCCTCGCAGCTTCGTTCTCCTCTCCCAGCCAGCCGCCTTCCGTGTAGGGGGCGAGACGAGCACCGAGCCCACAGCCCCACCTGCCCCAGCGACAAGCGATGGGCGACATCCCTGGCCTTGTGAAAATCAGCGTCTCCCTCAAAATCCAGCCCAACGACGGGGCAGTGTATTTCAAGGTGGATGGGCAGCGTTTCGGCCAGAACCGCACCATCAAGCTGCTGACTGGGGCCAAGTACAAGATCGAGGTGGCCCTCCGGCCCGGCACCGTGCAGGCCACGTAAGTGCAGCCTCCCTGCTTGAGGCAGATCCCCCTGGCCCTCCCTTCCCCTCTGCTTTATTTTTAGAGGTTTAAGATTTTTTCCTGGCAGGCTGACAACATGGGGTTTCTGTGATTTCCCTCTCCCTGCCCTTTTGCTTTGATGGCTCTGTTTCTCGGTCCCTGGCCAGCTGTTCCCACTGCTTTGCCCAGCTGGCTCATGAAAAGAGGCCATGTTTGGGAGATGCTGTCTTCTTTCTCCATCTTCACCTGCCCCTGGAGCTCTTTCAAGCCCAGCTCCTTTTCTCCCTCCTTCCCTGTGGCTTGCCCTGGAGGTAGAGGGAAGAGTTCCCCCCTGGCCCTGCATTGTCAGGGAAGCACCATGCCCAAGCCTCGCTGCAGCATGTCAAAGCAGAGACTGGGAGCAGGGAGAATGCAGATGGGGAACCAGCCCTGAAGAAGGGATTCAACTAACTCATCCCCAGATATCAGAGTACAGACATATCCCCTCCCGCTGCCCTTTCCTTTCTACAGCTTCCCTGGGTGACTGCAGAGCCCTGCATTTTTCAGGAACCCCAATGAGTCAGCAGCACCTTCAGGTCTGCTAAAATCCCTGAGGCCGACCCTATCGCAGAGGCTGCCAGCCCAAGCTGCTAGGGAAGGGGACCCATGTTGCTGCTGAAAAGCTGGATCCCATCTCTTTGCAGGACAATGGGCATTGGGGGTGTCAATGTCCCACTGGAAGAGAAATCGAGGGATGCACAGGTGGCCTCTTACACAGGGATCTATGACACAGAAGGAGTGCCCCATACCAAGAGTGGGGAGAGACAGCCCATCCAGGTCAACATGCAGGTATGTGGTTCTCCAAGCTTTAGGAAGACAAGGAAGGGCAGTAGGGATTTGACTCCCAGAGAGGGAGTAGTGGAAGTGAAATATTCCAGCACAAAGTCTGATCACAGCTGCTGCTCTCCTCTGCTTTGCATCAATGAGACCTCTGGTCAGACCATAGCTAGAAAACACAAGCCCTGCTTCCCAAGGGGAAGCCAAGAGAGCAGCAAGGGCCAGGAAGTAGTAGGGAGATTTCTAGAGATTCACATAGCCCTTTGGGGTGCTGCAGAAGAAAGAAATAGGAGCTGAATTTCTCACCTTTTCTCCAGGGTATATTACAGATTTCAGGCAACTCCCACCAACATCCCTGGCCAGGAATCCAATCTCAAGCCCTTGGCATACAGGGACACCTGTTTTGCATGCCCTGTCAGGTTTACTGGAGCAGAGCTTGCCCCAAGCACAAGAGGTGACTACTCTCTCCTTCCACTTGTCATCTGCAGGATGCCTGAGGACCTGCCAGAGGCTGAAAGCATGCATGAGAACACATACCCCGCCACCCCTACCCCCAAAGCTGTCTTCTCCCTTTCCCCATATGCTTCCATTATCACATTATCTCTGCATTCACAAACCTAAGTACTTATTCAAGTGCCTTCTCACTCCAATCTTAAAGAAAAGCTTCAAGGACCAGAACTGGAATATGCCATGGCCTCAAAGTGAGATGACAAAAGCTGTCTATACGGCAACAGAGCTGACAGAGGACAGAAAGAGTAGCAGACAGATTTTCACAGCAATCTCTGGGTGGAGCACTTGGAGTGCAGAGGGAGATTTATTTTGTTCTGGCTTTGGTTTGGTTGTTTGTTTTGGTTGGTTGGTTGTTTTTTTCCTCTCTTGACTATAGTTGTGAGGGATTCTTGCTGTTTTGCTATGCCTCCTGTACCAAAAAGGGGAAGCGGGGCAGTAAGCCATCTTCAGTTGAAGCTCTCTTAAGGTTCTGTTTCAACTTCTATAACTTTAGGACCTTGTCAAGCTCACCAGATTGCAGCTTTTTCTCACATTTGCTCACTGAATGCAAGATTTCATCTTGATCTTTATCTTCAATATTTTTTTCTGGAATCATCATTTTGTATGGCAATCTCCTTCTGAATAAGAACTGTAACATCTCAATTTCTAATAATTTCTGGCATTTCTAATAATTACAGCATGCCTAACAATTTTGGAGACCCACATCACATTAACAGTTTCCACTTCATAATCTTAGGTTAATGAGACTACCCTGAAGTATGTGTCCACTTTTCTATACGGTCACCTTCTGTGACACCCAGGAAAACCAAACACCCAGTATGACTTCTCAACCAGCAGAACAGGGCTGCTGGACACCACTATTCAGTATTGCAGTTGAATTTCACAAAAACCCTATACCAGGAGATGAAAGTGCTCCTCTCTGACCTCCCAAAAAAACCAGTGGCTTTGAGTAAGGCATCCCTATGTAAACTCTGAAAATCTGAAAGTTTAACATTTCTTATGGAGAAAATGAAGTTAACATTCACTCAGTAACTTCATTAACAAATGAAGTAATTCCAAGAAATGCAAGGAGGGACTGATTTTCAGATATAAGCTCTGGCATAGTTTGTTGCAGCATCAGAATGAGCAGCCACAATATTTGTCCTAACAGTTGCTTTTACAAATCAAATCTTGGGATATTAACCATGAAGCTAATAGGATTACCAAGCATTAAACTGGTCCTCAACCTGGTTTAGGATCTGATCTTGATAGATACATTCCTCAGACTTAGATGTCCATAATTGATACTTTGAAGTATAGGCAACTCAACAGGGATTTATATGTTTAGCTCATCATTTAGCTGGTTAGCAAGACAGAGACATAACAGATTTAGGGAACCAGCCCCAGATACCTCAGTCTGAAAACTGCTTCTAAAACCTACTTCCTGAATCTTCAAAACTGGGCATACAGCTTTAGATTTTTCTATTTCCTTCAAATATGAGGAACGTCTCCCTCCACTTCCTTTTCTATAACAAGCAGGATTCAGATGCATTCTAGGGAGATAAGGACACTACTTAAGGCATAAAATCTGAGCTTGCATTAGAAACAGATTGTGAGGTCAGCTCTGCAGTTAAAAACTGGTCTGATACTGCCAATTTAATGCTTAAAAGCCAGAAACTTCATAAGAATTTATTTCACATCTGCTTTAAAACTTTACACAAATAATTCTTTGTGCTCCTACTATAACTGGCTGGTAGATATCTTACCTGTTACAGGCATAGTTTATACATGTAAAACAACAACTCCATTTCCGAATTCCAGAATCTGAGGATGCGTTTCTGTTAGCTGAAAGCTCAAGTATGCACACTATCCAGAAACTGCTGAACTAGCAAATGGTGTAAACTAAGTTAGAAACCTCTCTTTGCGTCTCATTCTATTCTTGGTCAGATGAGATTAAGATTAATAAAGAAGCCAGACCTCCATTCCCGTAATAAATAGCCATAAAATCAACCTAGCATGCAAATTCAGGGGGAGTGATTAAATAACTATTCATGACTATAGCAGTGGATGACAGAGAATAGCGGACAGGAAAACAGGCTTCTATGCCTGACCTGCTAAGAGTGGGACTATCACTCCTCTCTGGGGAAGACCGTATACAGGCCCAGGATTCAGCTGCAGGAGCCCCAGGAATTCAGGGGAGCTCTGAGGATGCCTTTGACACAGTCTCCCACGGCATCCT
>NW_010158467.1:0-11554 GCF_000695765.1 Mesitornis unicolor
TTCAGTTTTGGGCCCCTTGCTACAAGAAAGATGTTGAGGTGCTGGAGAATGTCCAAAGAAGCGCAATGAAGCTGGTGAAGGTTCCAGAGAAGAAGTCTTAGAGTGGCTGAAGGAACTTGGGTTGTTTAGTCTGCAGAAAAGTAGGCTCAGGGAAGACCTGATTGCTTTCCACAACCACCTGAAAGGTTTGTAGCGAGGTGAGGGTCGATCTCTTCTCCCAAGTAATAAGTGACAGGACAAGAATAAATGGCCTCAAGTTGAACCAGGGGAGGTTTAGATTGAACATTAGGATTTTTTTTTTTCACTGTGAAGGTTGTCAAACATTGGAACAGGCTGCCCAGGAAAGTGGTGGTGTCACCATCCCTGGAGGTGTTTAAAAGATGTGTAGATGTGGCACTTAGGGACATGGTTCAGTGGTGGACTTGGCAGTGTTGGGTTTATGGTTGAACTTGATGATCTTAAAGGACTTTCCCAACCTAAATGATTCTTTGAGTCTATGAAGAGGAGTATGAGACCACACAGGCCCTGCAACAGGGTCCAAATCACCTCAGCCCTGAAATTTGAGGGCACTGGGTATTGTCATAATATTCATATATATTAAACTAGCAATAGGCAAGGCAGATTAAAGCATTCAAAACCAGACAAGTGATCACAAAACTTGCACAAGCCCAGCAGACTGACTGTATTCCAGTGGTTGCCAGCATCTTGAGTTTCAAGCCTTCTGGGCACAACTTAGAGGAGCTGTGAAGTTGCTGCATTGACCTAGTTAATGTGTGTAGGAAGTGTGAAAGTGTTGTGATCTCCACTTTCATGAGGACTAGCTTTATCTCAGTCTTCTGACATCACATCTTGAGTTTTTATCTAATTACAAGAAAATCCCTGGAAGTGGGTATGACAGCTTATAGAGGGAAGGCAGTGCTTGAAGAAGATTGTGTCAAGTGTATGGAGCTCCTAAAAATTTGTGGAAATAGGTGAAAAGTAACTGACTTGACCCTTGCACTTTCTGGTGCTGGGAAGGAGATCACAATCAGAAAGCAGGATAAGGCATGAAGCTCCTGTTTTCATGTCTTCAAAAACTTTGGTTTCTCAAAGTGTTATCAGATAAAAGCTAGTTCCTGTGACAGCTGGGAGTGGGCTGACACTTCTTTGCTAGCTGAAAACACACTATCCATATAAAAAAGTGGAAGAAATTTCTCCTTCCCCAAGCAAATAGATTTGCTTTTGTTCCCATCAGCATTGTAGTTTGAAGTCTGGAAGATATTGAGAGAAGACCTGGAAGTAGGAAAGCTGGGGAGGGACTTTTTGCAAGGGCAGATAGCGATAGAAAAAGGAGGAATGGTTTTAAACTGGAAGAGAGTAGATTTAGACTAGATATTAGGAAGAAATCCTTCACTATGAGGGTGGTGAGACACTGGCACAGGTTGCCCAGAGAAGCTGTGGATGCCCCTCCCTGGAAGGGCACAGCAAAGTCAGGACTCAGCCAGTCACTGGAGTAACTTTGGGCTTTGATGTGGTGTGGGGTGGGCACATCCATGTCATGTCGTAACCAGACTGCATTGAATTACATTAAATATAAGGAAGAAATCCTTCACTATGAGGGTGGTGAGACACTGGCACAGGTTGCCCAGGGAAGCTGTGGATGCCCCCTCCCTGGAAGTGTTCAAGGCCAGGTTGGACAGGCCTTTGGGCAACCTGGTCTTGTGGGAGGTGTCCCTGCCCATGGCAGGGGTTGGACTGGATGATCTTCAAGGTCCCTTCCAACCCAAATCATTCTGTGATTCTGTAAGTGTAAGACATTTTCAAGTTTGTGGCGTGGTAGATATCTAGACATGGGTCTCTGCCCCTTCCACTTCTTTTTTGTGGTGTGTGTTACGTGGGGTAGGAGAAACAGAAAGAAAGTAAATGTTATTTTTTTATTTAAAAATGAATGTACACGTGGTCACGCTAATCAAATAAGCAGCAGCTGGGTTAAGATATCTCACACTGTCACAAACTAGCCAACCCTGCTCTGTTGCAGCTGCAGGCGCTGCTGATGCACTGCCTTGGGACTTAGCTTCCAAAGGCTGTGTTAAAAATTAGTCGAATTGGTATATATGCAGTGAGAAGTGCATATATATATTAATATACTATATACCCCTGGAATATTATCTATTTGGTAAGATCCAGCACTTGCTTAACGACAAAGTTGGGAAGGAGCAGAGGCATGGGCAGAGTTAGATGTGAGGGCCAGGGAGGGTATTTGAAGAAGGGTGTAAGGACAGTTGTTATAAATTAGAACAGAGTATGTCAAGGCAAAGAGAAGATAGCTCAGAAAGAAAACAAATTTATGAAAATCTGTTGAAAGCGGAGAAGGAGGAAAAAGCAATGAAAGCACACGACCAAAGTTGGAGGCTGGAGTAGAGGCTCTATCTGAGGAGGGGGAAGGAGAAGAAAACTATATATGGAAGAAAAAAGCCAGATATCTGAGCAACAAGCTTATGAAGAAGACAGGATCAGTACCTGCAGAGGATCTCAGAGTCTCATAGGAGATGAATTAACCATGAACCCAAAGAGACCAAAATCCCCAAGCAGCATAGAAAAATGAATTTGTGAAGGAATTCCCAAACTATGAGTGAAAGCAGCGGCCAGACTCCTACTCACCCTGTGCAGGTGTTTTGTCTTTTGCATTTATCTGTAAAGTGCTCTGCACACCTGCACGTGTGACTGCTGTATGAATAGAAAAGGCAGAGGGAAGGAAAAAGTAGGGACAGTAGCAGGTAAAGGGTACACATACACAGAAGTGCATTTCTCTTTTTAAAGGGCAGAATTTTTTTATGGATAAGACACCAGTGCCTTGCTATCAGGTTGGCTGGGTTTTATTTCTGGCTCTGCCAACAGTCTGACTTTGTGACCCCATGGAGGTCCCTTCACCTCTCTGGCACCTTTTTTCCTTTTCATTTGAGCTGTGGGATGATGATAAAAACATGCTCCAAGCACAGGTGAAGAGGTTAAATATTCACAGCCCTCCTCTCCCATCAGGTTGCTGTTAATGTGGGCATCATTACCACCCTGTACAGGTGAGACAGTGACACGTCCCTGCTTGCAGAGCAAAAGATGGGCAGAGAAGTAAGAGGCTGCACTCTCAGCCCCTTCCCACTCCCCTCTTGTCATTAGAACCGAGGGTCTCAGCACCCAGTACTGTCCGGGTGAGCAGCGTTGCGGAGGGCGAGGAGGGGTGTAGCCACCAAGGCTGTCTGCAGGGCCTTCTTACTCGGCTAAAGCTGCTGACAGCTATACTGCTATTTATTTATTTGGCTGCTGAGGACAGAAACAGCAGGAGATAATCATAAGAAAATCATAAAAAAGAGGGAAAACCAGCAGATAATATTCTGCAGAGGGATTTAACAGGGTGAAAAATTGTCTCTTGCCGAACTGTCTATGACACTAAACACTGTCTTCGAGATCTTCACTCTTACTCCTCAACAGAGGCTTAAGGAAAGCGACAGGCAAGGCTCTGAGCCAGCATCTGGGGGTTTTGAAAATATGACAGGCAGAAGCCTGGGTTTTTCTCATCAGCATCTTTCAGTGGCATGGATGCAATCAGTCATTCTGCCTGTTTCTCTCTGAACAGGACCACTCCTTCCTCCTGCCACAGCGCATTGAGGGGAGGACATTTGGGAAATGCCACTCTACTTCCTATACCCCCAGTCTTTCAATTGAGATGAATATTTCCCCTGTGCTGCAAGAGCATGATCAAATAGCTGGAAAGGCTGCAGGCGCTTGCTGCTACTTGAGGAGGCAGGAGTTTCAAAACTAATCCTGAGCTTGCTGTGCCAATCCAGCATTGGCAAGGTGGGACCTGCCTGAACAGAAGTGGCAGCTTAGGTGTAATTCAGACTGGGCAGATCTCTTTCACTGAAGCTGTCCTTTGTCAGATTCCCCCTGCCACGCTGAAAACTCCCTCTGGCAGGCAGAGGTGTAGGGTCTTGGGAAGTGCTCCTGTGCTGCTGTCTTGAGTGTCACACTATAATGCGAGCTTTATGGTTTTTGGAGGTATGGAGACAGAATAGGGCAGCTGTCTGGGGCTGGCTGAGATGGGAAGGGTCCAACTCATTCTCTAGGGCTGGCTGTAGAGACTCAATCAGGTGAGGCCAAGCTCTGCCTTTAGGAGAAAGCAAAAAAACCCGAACTTTTTGTTCCGCTTTCCAGCGGAAACGGGATGGGAAAAGGTAGTTAGGCTGTCAGGCTTGGAAAATCTGTGTTTGATTCTCATCACTGCTAGAGGCAGTTTGAGTTTGAGTCTAAGCAAGTAGTTGAGTCTTGTTTCCCTCTTTCAAATGGGCACAGTAATTCTTCCTAGCCTCCCAGGAAGGCTGGTGAGCAGGAATTCATGTGCAAAGTGCCCTTATAGCCTGTTGCTGATGGTGGTCTTGTAAATGTTGGGTCAGATTTCCTGGAGAAAAAACTACAGATGGAAAAGCTCTCTCAGCTTCCAACTGACTGCTCCCTCTCCTTACAAGGTTGTTTCCTACACATTGTTATTCCCTGTATATGTCTGGAGCACTGAGGTTTCCCTGAATAGCCTTAGTTTGTCTTGCTGGTGTACAAGAGGAGATCACACATCAGGCTGAGCATTGTGCCTCTGTCTTGAACCAATTTACCTTACTCTCTAGTTCTTATCCATCTAGGTTTCTCCAAAGAAAACCTGATGTAAATGCAAAGTGGCTTCTGGGCAGTCAAACAATGAGACGAAGATGTTCTTCAGAGTGTAGTGGAGGCAGCATCTTCATGGGACCCTAAAGACATATCAGAAAGCTGGTAGGGGCTGAATCTAGTTTAAACTCTGCATGATAATGACCCACCTTTCTGGGAAGGTGTTCACCTGGAAGTAAGTTGCTGTGGTCACCACTGTTTAGCTGGTTGGATGTGGTGTGCCTGTTACTCGGCACAATTTTCTTGCAGTAGAACTAATGTAGGTGCTGGTTCCTTTGTCTCTGTGTGTTGGCATCAGACAACTCTTGGACAACCATCAGGTGCAAGGGCACTGTTCTCCCCTCTAGGACAAGGCAGTCCACCGAACTGCAGGCAAAAAGGCTTCTTGTGAAGTAGATTTGAACTCTCAGGTCTTGATCTTGCAGGCATTAGACTGGACCCATATGTGTGGCAGAAAGAACATTGTAAAGCAATGTGTTTCCAAAATTAAATCAGTTTACAATTCTCCACTAAAGCATATGAGGTCTGCTGAATGCCCATCCTGCCCAAAAGTGCTGAGCTGCTTGTAATGCATATCTTTTTGTAAAGACGGAAATGGTTCTCTCAGTAATAATTGCTCTGTAAAAGAACTAGATAGGATATAACTGAGAGAAAGCGTTTCTTCTTATGCCTATGGCGACTCAGTTAATTTTGGTATCTATGATCAAGCAATTCAGTGACAAAGCTATTCAGCAAAATGATGTCCTTTCACTGAGATATTTTGCATGTACTGTGCGGCATCTCCAAACTCAGTGTGTGCCGGCACTCAAACAAGCAATTCTCAGCTTCCTTCCACCCAACTGTGCTGCCTCTGGACAGTTTTGGGGGAAGCACAGAAAAATCCTTTCTGTTCAGAAGTCCTGAAGTTTTGATCAGTAGGAGGTCCACTGCCGATAGATGCTCTTGGCAGCTAAAGAGATCATAAATTACCCCAAATGACCTGCATTTCAGAAAGATTATTTGCAGTATTAAAAAAGAGAGGGCAGCTCAGGACAGTAAGATCCCAGGAAGTCCTCAAGGAAACTGCTGCCAAGTCCCCTCAGAGTTGCCAGTGTGACCCGTTGTTGCTGGGAAGCCTTGTTCTGGCCACTCTTTGTACCGCTCTTTGTACCCCGGACATGCTCTGGCACTGCCATTTACAGAGACAAACAGAAAAGGACAGGGGACACAGCGGGCTTGGGAACACTGGCTATTTACATGGAAACAGCAGCGTTAGGATCAGGAAGTACAGGGCCACCGTATGGCTGCTTTCACGATAGCCTTCTCCAACAATAAGCACCTATCTCCTGCCATTGCCTCCCAGCTACAGCATCTCAGGTGTGCTGGCAGAATAGTTCTTGAGCAACTGAATTGTGGTCACAGTGTCACTACACTGTTGGCATCGGGGCATGGTAGGTGTCTGTGACAGGGCCAGTGCATCACCCTCTTGTTGGAGGGTTAATGGTCTTTCCAGCCGTGAAGAATCTGTGTTCTTCAAGGCATCACTGGTCTGGTTGCCTGTGTGATGGACTGACGTGGGGAAGGCACAGAGAGCCTGCTTGTGGAGTTGCCTCATCTGCACCAGGCCCTCACACACCCTTTTATTCCTGTTGCCTGTGTTTTTTCCCACCACTCGCTGGCCTGCGCATAGGACTCAGCTGGAGGGAACTCATGGGCTTTTTGGGTAGGGCAGTTGTGTGGTGTGCCTGTTTGCAGCAGACCACAAGGTGGGCATCAGGATTGGCTTAGGACTACAGCTCAGCCGCAACAGAAGCGATGACAGCAAGCTATGGCAGTAACTGGAATGGCTTATCACTTTCCACTATATTTCCATGTGGGAGGGTAACTATCAGCTGCCACTGACAGGGCTTCCATTTTGATTTTAACCAAATGAAAATGAGTACTTTTAATGGAGAATTTTCTTGACCGGGTTAACAACCTCCTGCTACTTCTCTGCTCTCAGCACCACATTGTCACCCATTAGTCCCTTCAGCTCTGTCCCATCCCCATCATCAGTGTGACCCACATTACCATGCGGCTGATGTGAGGGCCTGGTTCACAGTCACTCAGTGTCCAAGTGGGCTGAGCATCCTCAGCTCCTGCCATGTCAGGATTTCAAACTGCCATTTCCATCTCCCAAAACTTAACATCAGTGCAAGGCACCACGTGGTGTGAGTCGCTTCAGAAAACTGCATTCATGGTGATTCATCTGTGTTTATGCAAAGATCCTCTGACAGTGCTAGCAAAAAACCGTAGATCTCCTGGCTCTCCACTGGATGGATTCGTTTTTTGCCTATACCATCTGGGTTTTTATCTCTGACATGTATATAGTGAGTGTGACAGTGATAGTCAGGAGGACAAGAATTTCCTCATTAAGGGGTGGAAGGCAGAAAGGAGGCAGGATCCAGCATGCCTGTGAATTTTTAGCACCATCAATCCCATTTCAGGTTGGAGGAAGGAGCAAGTTTGAGTTTGTCAGAGCAAGGCCGTAGCAGGGATCAGAGACTGCCTTTGGTGGCCTGTCACCAGTGACTGATTCTTGCTTTCTCTCACCTGTGTCCCAAACTTCATCTCTCATGGCCAATGCCTTCCCCTCTCTATATTCTCTTCACACGCCAGCACTCAGCCAGCAAGCGGAGAGGCAGAGAGCGAGCGCAAGAACTGGCAGGGAGTCAATATATTTCAGTGTTTTATTACTACGGAGCTGAAGTAGCATTTAGTTGGTTAGGCTCTGTGCAGAGTGAGCAGTCTAAAGTGACTCAGATATCGGGGCCAGCGATTAAAGGCACAACAAAAAATCCATGGATTAATTAGCAGGTCAATGGTGGTTGAGTAGTTATTGCTAAATTACAAGGTTTGCATGTAAGAGATGGGATTGATCACTGGTGTCCGCCAGCTCCTCTGGCTGCGTGTTAGAGATGTGGGTCTGGGGGGGTAGGTTCCCACTGATGGGATGACTGCAAAGAAAGGTAGGGGCGGAGGCTGCCTGGGGTTTATCACCCCCCTTGCTCAAGAACTCACATTTTTCCTGTTTAATGGAGGTTCAGAATTAATTAATACCATCTGCCAGGCGAAATGAAATGAAATACTTCTTTGTAGAAGAAGGTATATACACACAAACCGCCATTTCCACAGTGGGACACAAAGGACTTGGAGATAGAGAAATTCAAGCAGCTCCTTTCCAGCAAGGAGAATCTTGGGAAACAGTCTTTTCCCTTTTGGAGCGCAGGAGGGTTTGGGAAAGAGGCACAAAGACAGTCTTTCCTGGTGTGAGACTGAAGGGAAAATACTATTTGCCCACCGCTGCTATCATTAGCAGCCCTTCAGTGATGACAGCTGGGATTGATCAGAAAGAAAAAAATTACCCTTGAGGTCTCCCACATAAATGCAAAGCAGGCAGTGATGTTGGGGAGAAGAAAGAGAAAAGGAGAGGGATATGGCCTGATGGCTACGGTACTCGGGGACTCCGCACTCCCCGTGTTGGGAGCTCACCAGATTGCACTAATGTGCATAATAATCAAGCTGTCAGAGCCCTCGCTCCAGCTCTGCTCAGAGGCAGGCAGCGCCGAGAACGTTTTATCTCATTTCCAAATGACTTTTTATGCCCAGTAAAATGCTGTTTTCATATCAATTAATAATTCAGCTAATAACACAATTAAGGAATCCGCCTTTTGCTGGGAGCCATTTGGAGGAAACAGCAGGGGAAGGGCAGGCACAGCACTGGGGAGGCTTCAGGCTGATGCTGTTCTGCACTTGTGGGTCGCTGTTCCTGTGCAGAGTTACCCAGTAATTAAGTGTGTACGTTGGGGAAACCACGAGTTACAGGTCCTGTGTCTCTCCATGTGACAGAGGCACTATGTATCTGCTGGCAAATCACTTAAACTCTCTTTGAGCTTAAGTTTTCCTCAGAAAAGTAAGGCTTGAGCTACTTTTGTAGTGTTCTGCAAAGGGAACGTATTGCTAAATGCTACGGTGTTGCTGTCGCACAGACCAGGTCTTACTTATGCAAAGATATGAGCCGTGCTAGGGCTTTGCAGAAACAAAATACCAAGGCTTAGTGGGTCAGCTGGGATTTACTGTCTCCTGCATACCAGCAGAAATCTTGGTGCATTCAGAGCCAGCTATTTTTATCCCGATTCTGAGAGTCCGAGGATGAGGCCTACTCTGTAGATCATATATTGGTTGAGAGTACGATTATGATTAATTTGAAAGTGATACAATTATACAGGTGCAAATCTCGCTATAAGTAAAGCAATCTCTTTGCAAATGTGCCATGAATGTATATTAATCTACTTCTTTCTTTCCCCATTGTGTGCAAGCCTAGCTGCATCTCCTCTAGGGGATTCTGTGATAGTAGCTATATTCCATTATAGTTCAAATAATGCAGCCCATAGTGGTGGGCAGAGCTTGTGGGGGATATTTAAGTACTCCTCTGTGCTGTCCAGGACTGGTAGAATTGAGCACGAGTAAATGCACAGTTTCCGAACATGAAAATGCTGATTTGACTTTGTTCAAAACTGAGCTGGAGGGAGGCTCTTCCTTTCTCAAGACCTGACCCTTGGTACAGTCACTTTACCCCCTCTCTGGAAATTGGAGTTACCTTTCAGAGGCAGCTTAACTCTTGAGAATAAGTAAGGAATCTTTATTTAGTTATTTATTGCTTGCAAAGATTGAGTCCTGGTTGGTTGATTGCTGGTCCTGGCTCCAGAGCTATAATTCAGCGTTTGAGAAGGTAGCACATCCTAGCCACACTCTGACTGAAGGTGAAACCAATCCAAAGGAAGGGCCTAGTACTGCTTCAGACCTGCTTAGCTTCCTCTCATCCTCTCTAACAGCTTCCTTTATGTTCTCCTTATTCAGTTGGTAGCTCTTTGTGAGACAGTCACATATTTTTTTTTATGTCCATGTTGTATAGCACATGAAGTTGCCATGTCTTCGTGAACATCTTGAAATGCAGGGGTGGCAAGGACCTCAAGAGATCATCTGTTCCCTCCTCCTACTCCATAGCGGAGCCTACTTTACCTAAACCAAAGTTATCAGGGCCTTTCATTGCAGCTGTAGTTCAGATAATGCATGACAGAACCACAACACAGAATGATCTAGTCCATCCCTTTTCCTCTACTTTCCTTTCCTGCCACAGTTTCTTTCCGTAGACTTCAAGACCTATGCCCTGCTGTTCACAGTCAGAATAATTTGTGCCCTTCCATGTGGTTAATGTTGTTGTGAAGCCTCTTCCTCTCTTTTTTTTTCTTCCTTTTAAAATAGAACAAGATGCTGATGAAAACACCTGCTCAGTTTTGCTTTTCTTATTGAATAATCTGTATAACATTAAATGGCACCCCATACCAATTACAGCAGGGGAGATAGTGGCCATGTGCTAAGAGAGCTATCATAGATCACTCCTGTTCCTGAATGTCAGGAATCTCCTAACAAGGTGCCAGAATGCAGGAATCACTTGGGAAATAAAGATAAGCAGCATCTGTGTGTTTCAGGTAAACCCACTAACTGTATTTTTTTCTCTCTCTCTTTTTGTTTTCTTTTCTAGGTAAGTGAACCTTTGGTTTTCGTATGCAAAAAATTCCAGTTGACTGAGCCGTGATGAACAGAGAAAGTGATGTGTTCCTTGGCCAGCAAGGGGTGTTCATGGCTCTCCTATCTGTAAGTGTTTGCTGGAAAAACTTGTTGGAGAAACAGATGTCTTGTGACTGCGTGATCCAGCGATCGGGATGATTAACCTGCATTGCTTTATACCTTGTCAGGAAGTCATTACCTGTGTCAGCATGCTTATAGCATACATATGCGTATCATTGTCCTGGGCTAATGGAATGTCATCTCCAATCAAAAGCGTGTATAATCTTTTTTTTGTCACCTCTCCCCTCCTCCAGACTGGTTTATAATGAGATCAATGAGCACTACCTCTGGATCCTTTCATTAGCTTGGGTGCCAAGAAGGCCATGCCAGTCTTGGAGTAGACACTGGTGCAATTTCAGTTGTGGTGACTGTGGTGCCCTCCTGTAAAGCCACAGTGTAAGATGTGTGGGAAGAGCAGACTCAAGCAAGTGTGTTTGTATCTGCCAAGCTGATTCCTCTTTCAGACACCATATTCTTGTGGTGCAAGACCCGAGTCTGACAGCGTATTTTTGAAAGTATTTTTTTATAGCTCTTATTTCCACTTTGCACTGAAGTCCTGATGGCCACATTTGAAATCAAGAGTTATGTCTGTATGAACTTAGCATACAGCGGGCTGTAATTCATCCTTTCACTTTTCAAGCACCTTATGGTTACATCTATACCATATAGCTTGTTATGTACTGAACCCATACCGCTGTCCGGGGAATAGCTTTGGGTTTGTGCATTTGGCTTCCAGGATCATACAAATACTGTATGACTCAGAGTTGCTCCTCCATTTTTTAAATCCACAGACATTATGTGGTAGACCACATAATGCTGGTCTGGGAGACCAGCAAACAACACACTTGGAAATCCAAGTACGAGTGAATGAGAGACTTTTGTGTATCAGTGTAGGTTCTAGTCATACAAAAACAGCAAATAGTGTTCATATATTAGTTCTATTCTTTTGTCTCCGTTTTTCACAGTAGGAGACATTATTGAACAACTGATATTAATATAGATCATTTGTAGGGGATATGTATGGGCTTCTGCTTACAGTTGCAGCGTTGTGGTCCTGGTTGTTTAGAGAAATTCTCCAGATTATCTGCACTATCTTACTGGCTTTAGATGGGGAAAGAAGATCTGCTATTGTTTTTGGATGTGTCCAAAACAGGAAGCTTATGATAATACGGCGTTTCCCAAGCATGATCATCATTGCTTAGCAATCCTCCTG